>NC_041006.1:16302699-16522992 GCF_004193775.1 Glycine soja | reverse complement strand
ATCTTTAATCCCTGAACGAACTCTTCTAGTTTGTAATTCGAACTTTAATTATCTTTTAATTCGTTCCTAAAGATAGATCGTCTAATCTGTTGCTAACTGCACAATAATCTGTTAAAGATATAACAGATTTATGTGTCCAGTATTTTCGGGCAAGATGTCCTGGACATCGTATCCGACATCGTGGATCCTGCAGCTTCAATTCTTTTATCTTGCCTTGTGCATTGTGCAGCAACTCCAGTATTTTCGGGCAGGATGTCCTGGACATTGTATCCGACATCGTGGATCCTGCAGCTTCAATTCTTCACTTGACACTTTATCTTGCCTTGTGCATTGTGCAGCCCGATCTTATTCCTTGACATAAGGTTGGACATCATGTGCAGCAACTCCAGCTTTCCTTCATTGTCTAAGTGCTTATGTTTTAACAAAATCTTAGCCAATCTTTTAAAACTCAGTAGAGCTAAGCACTAACAATCTCCCCCTTTGGCAAATTTTGTCTAAAACATACTTAGACACTTCCTGAGCAGGTACGAGCAGTTATGCAAGTGGGATCAGCAACTTTCATTATCAGAGTAATCAAGCACAGCGGTATCTGTAGTGGCGACAGCAAAATTCTGCAAGTTGCAAGTCGTTTCCAGGATGTCAGGACATCTCACGTGACATCAGCTTTCTGCTCCCCTGTCTCCATGCTCCTACTGCTGTAAAGCAGTTCACTGCAGCGTCTTCTATCAGCTACTAGTCTTTTCTAGGATGTCAAGACATCTCATGTGACATCAGTCATCATCAGCAGCAGCAGTCTCCCCCTCAAAATCATATACATACAACTCCCCCTCAAAATCATGAATCATGCATACATGCATACATCGTATCCTACTTCTCAAAATCACAAATCATGCACATAGTATCCTACTAATCATGCATATAATAATACCATTACTCCCCCTTTTTAGACAGAATTTGACAAAAGTAGAATGCATGAACTTAAGGTGCAAATATTACAGACCAATAGTAAACCATTGTTCAAAGGGACATGCCCCTATAGCTAGTAAGAGTAAAAAGCAAAAATAAAGGTCTGATGGTCATGGGGTGGCTTCAGAATCATCATCATCTGATTCAGTATCCTCTGCTGCATCTTCCTCTTCCTCAGCTGCTTCTTCTTCTTCCTCAGCTGCTTCACCATCATCAATGCCACTGTCTGAGAGTCTTTTGATCAGGCGTTCCAGCTCCATCTTCTTCTCTGTGGTGGCTTTGATGGTTGCTTCCAGCACCTTGCATGTGTCCTTGAGTTCAGCAATCAAAGCATCCTTGGACACAGCACCTGAAGCAGCAGCTTTCCCTGATGTCGAGACAATGTCTGGGACATGTGTCCCCTCAAACAGTTTGTAATGCAGGGATAGAGGAGATTCTCTCTTCATCACAGAGTCAGTGTAGTTTAAAATATTGGGATGTTGACTCAACATAATGCCACACAATACAGTTGGGAAGGCAATGGGTAATTTGACAGCAAAAGATTCTGAATGCTTAACAGTTTGATCAAAAATATAGTTTCCAAAATTAAATTTGGACTTGGTTCCAACAGCATACAGAAATTTACCCAAACCTGTGGCAACAGTGGAAGTATGATTGGTGGGTACCCAGTTTGCAGCGCCAATCCTATGCAGGATTGCATACTTCACACTTAGCTTCCCTGCAGAAAGCTTCCCTTTCTTTGGCCAATGCTGGACCTGTTTGGCAGTGATTTCCTTGGCAATTTGATGCTCAGAGACAGTAATATCCACCACTCCATCTGTTGGTCTGCCCAGGTATTTGTTGATTACAGTAGGGGAGAATCTAACACACTTTCCTCTGACAAACACTTTCTGATACTCATCACTCTTTCTGTTTGTTATGTCAGAGGGAATGTTGACAATGAATTCCCTGACTAGGCTTTCATAACAATCTCCCAACTTGGTGACTGTTTTCAGCAGTCCAGCAGCCTTGATGAGGTCCATGATCTCCTTGCAATCCAAGGCATCTCTTCCCAGTTCTCTTTCCAAGGCAAGTCTGCGTTGATACACAAATTTCCACCTTTCAACATTTCCAATGGAGTGGAAAGAGATGTTGTCCAATGGTGCATCAGGGACATTTCCAGGCACCTTTTTCCCTGATGTCTTGGCCCTCTTGATGTCGGGAACATCTGGTTCGACATCATCATCAGAATCAGATGAGGAAATTTCTTTCCTCTTCTTGGAAGGGATTGCAACTTTGCTCCTTCTGGATGTGGTAGGAGTGATTGGAGTGCTCTTCTTCTGTGCCATAGTTTTGATTCGTCCAGACCTCTTAATGGAGGTTTTACCCTTTCGGCTTTGTAATCTTTCTGCGATGCCAGGTGCCAACTTGTTGGCAAGGGGTTCCTCATCAGATTCTACTTCTTCCAGGTCAATGAGGTCACCTGGAGCAGGTTCTGGTGCCCTTGGTGCAGGGGTCTCCTCTGTGGCTTGATCATCTTCCTCTGTTGATTCCTCTTTACTGGATGAAGAGAGGACTTCAGCATTTGGGGCAGAAGATGTTGGAACATCTTTATCAACATCAGGCACAGAAACATTTGGGGTGGAAGATGTTGGAACATCTTCATCAGCATCAGGGACAGAAGCATTTTTCAAAATGCTACTCACAATACTGCGGATCTTCTTGTCCATCTCCGTGTCTACTTCCCTAGGACTTGTTGCAAGGCTAGGGTTTTCAGAAATCTTCACACCCTGTTGTCGTTTGGGGACCAGTTTTTCAGGAACAGGGGCTGAACCAGGAATCATTTGTATGGGCTGGATATTGAATTCAGGTCGTTCCTGGTTTGATGGTGCTTTGGTGGATGATGGAGATGATGGTACAGAGGTTGAACCAGGAGCTGAAGTTTCTTTTGGTGAGGTAGCCATGGAAGTGCAGAGCCTTTGGAATGATTTCGTAAATTTCTGAGAGCTGTTGGGGAATGCTGAAAACGAGATTACCACGAAAATATAAGTTTGAATGAGGAATGTAGAGGGACGTGTGAAGCAACGGTCGAATTTGTTTTGGCTCAGTAGTGAACGTGCTATTAATGTTAAGTGAGACGTTTGAGCACGTTCAGATAGCAGTAGCTGCTATAATTCCTCTAGCAGACAAATGCCCAGCTTGCCCCTCAGTTTTTCAAACTGTTTTGCATCCAATGCCTTTGTGAAAATATCTGCTATTTGTTCCTCAGTGTCAACATGCTCCAGTGTGATAACTTTATCATCAACAAGCTCTCTAATATAGTGATGTCTAATGTCAATGTGCTTGGTTCTGCTGTGTTGAACAGGATTTTTAGAAATATTAATAGCACTCAAGTTGTCACAGTACAATGTCATGACATCTTGTTCGACATTGTACTCCTTGAGCATCTGCTTCATCCAAACTAGTTGTGAACAGCTGCTTCCTGCTGCAATATACTCTGCTTCTGCAGTAGATAGGGACACACAGTTCTGCTTCTTGCTGAACCATGAAATAAGATTGGTTCCCAAATAGAAACATCCACCAGAAGTGCTTTTTCTGTCATCTGCACTTCCAGCCCAATCAGCATCACAATACCCAACCAGCATTGAATCTGAACAATGACAGTACATAATCCCATAGTCACTGGTGCCATTTACATATTTCAGAATTCTCTTTACTTGAGTCAAGTGACTTATCTTAGGATTGGCTTGATATCTTGCACAAACACCTACTGCATAGGTGATGTCGGGTCTGCTAGCTGTTAAATATAGTAAGCTCCCAATCATGCTTCTGTACAGACTTTGATCAACACTGGTCCCAGCTTCATCTTTTGACAGCTTCAAGTGAGTAGGTGCAGGTGTTCTTTTATGGCTGGCATTTTCCATCCCAAACTTCTTGACAATGTTCTTTGCATACTTGCTTTGTGAGAGGAATATGGAGTCTTCCATCTGCTTCACTTGGAGTCCCAGAAAATAAGTCAGCTCTCCAACAAGACTCATCTCGAATTCAGATTGCATCTGTTGGACAAAATGTCGAAGCATCTCATTCGACATCCCTCCAAACACAATGTCATCAACATATATCTGTGCTATCATCAAGTTATCAGCATCTTGTTTGACAAAGAGAGTCTTGTCAATTCCTCCCTTCCTATACCCTTGCTGAGTAAGGAACTCTGTTAGCCTTTCATACCAAGCTCTTGGAGCTTGCTTCAATCCATAGAGAGCCTTCTTGAGCCTGTATACATGATCTGGATGAGTTGGATCTACAAATCCCTTTGGCTGCTCCACATAGGCTTCTTCATTCAGGTATCCATTCAGAAACGCGCTCTTCACATCCATCTGGTACAGCTTGAATTTGAGGATGCACGCTACACCAAGTAACAATCTGATGGACTCAAGTCTAGCAACTGGGGTAAAAGTTTCATCAAAGTCTACACCTTCAATCTGAGTGTAGCCTTGAGCAACAAGTCTGGCCTTGTTTCTGGTTATAACACCTTCTTCATTGGTTTTGTTCTTGAAGATCCACTTGGTGCCAATCACATTAGTTCCCTCGGGTCTAGGAACTAGCTCCCAGACTTCATTCCTTTTGAATTGCTCCAATTCTTCTTGCATAGCATTGATCCAGAACTCATCAGTCAGTGCCTCTTTCACATTCTTGGGCTCAATTTTGGAGACAAAGCATGAATTGGAGACAATCTCAATCTCCCTTGATCTTGTAGTGACCCCTCTGTTTGGATCTCCTATAATCAGCTCCTTGGGGTGCATCTTCTGGATTCTAATGGAGGGTCTCTTGTCAGGTTGGTTGATGTTTGGTTCATCTGTAGCAGAATCAGAGTTTTCTGCATTTTCTGCACTTTTAGCTGTATCTGCTACATTGTCACCCGATGTTCTGACATCTTCTTCGACATCCTTCTTTCTTGCTGGAGTTAGATCATCAACAACCACATTGATGGATTCCATCACAGTTCTGGTTCTGGAATTGAATACTCTATATGCTCTGCTGTTTGTAGAGTATCCCAAGAATATCCCTGCATCACTCTTGGGATCCATCTTTCTCCTTTGCTCTCTATCTGCCAAAATGTAACATGGACTTCCAAAGATGTGGAAGTGCTTGACAGTTGGCTTCCTCCCTTTCCAGATTTCATACAGTGTGGTTGGAGTCCCTCTTCTAAGTGTGACTCTGTTGTGGATGTAGCATGCTGTGTTCATGGCTTCAGCCCAGAGATTATAGGGAAGTTCTTTGGCATGAAGCATGACCCTAGTAGCCTCTTGCAAAGTCCTGTTTTTCCTTTCAACTATGCCATTTTGTTGTGGTGTAATGGCTGCAGAGAACTCATGAATGATGCCTTCAGATGTGCAGTATTCAGTAAACTTGCTGTTTTCAAACTCTCTGCCATGGTCACTCCTGATTCTCTTGATGACACAGTCTTTTTCTCTTTGAAGTCTTAGACTCAACTCCTTGAATACTTCAAAGGTGTCTGATTTTTCTCTGATAAAGTAGACCCAGGTAAATCTGGAGAAATCATCCACAACAACATAGGCATACCTCTTTCCTCCAAGGCTTTCAACTTGCATAGGCCCCATCAAGTCCATCTGAAGTAGTTCCAGCACCCTGGAAGTGGTCTGATGTTGAAGCTTCTGGTGGGACATCTTGACTTGCTTTCCAATCTGACATTCACCACAGATTCTGCCTTCTTCTATTTTCAGATTGGGAATGCCTCTAACAGCACCTTTGTCAATGATTTTCTTCATGCCTCTTAAGTGCAGATGTCCAAATCTTTGATGCCATATATTGACTTCATCTTCTTTGGAGACTAGACATGTGGAGGAGTAACTGGTTTCTTGAGGTGTCCATAGGTAACAGTTGTCCTTTGATCTGCTGCCCTTCATTAGGACTTCACTCTTCTCATTTGTCACCAAGCATTCTGACTTTGTGAAGTTACATTGAGTCCTTCATCACACAACTGACTGATGCTGATCAAGTTCGCAGTCAGTCCCTTCACCAGCAGTACTTTGTTCAGACTAGGAAGTCCTTCATGGACTAGCTTTCCCATTCCAGTGATCTTTCCTTTAGAGCCATCTCCAAATGTCACATAGCTAGTGGAGCAAGGTTCAATGTTCACCAGGAATTCTTTAACTCCTGTCATGTGTCTGGAACAGCCGCTATCCAGGTACCAATCTTCCTTAGCTGATGCTCTAAGTGAAGTATGAACAACAAGACTAACAGTCTTGTGTTTTGGAACCCACATCATCTTCCTTCCACTACTGCTTCTTTGAGTTCCATGATGTGGATGGCCATGTAAATGATAGCAAAAGGGCTTTTTGTGACCATACTTGCCACAGTAGTGACACCTCCACTTCTTTCTTTTGCTCCTTTTCTGCTGCGTTCCATGATGTCGAGACCGATGTTGTGACATCGTGGCTCCAGTGCTGTTTTTGGCAGGAACAAATTCTGTCATGGTTGTTCTGCCAGCAGATTTATGATTAAATCCAAGTCCTCTCTGGTTTCCAATATTCTTTCCAAGCTGTAGCACCTCATCAAGCGTATCTGAGCCTTTATTCAGCATCTTTATTGATTTTGTCATGTTTTCCAGTTAAGAGTTCAGAAAACCAACTTCTCCTTTAAGCTCAGAGATCTCCTCTTCATGTGCCTCCTTCTCAGCCTCCAGATTTGCAATGACCTTCTTCAGTTGTGCTTCTTGCTGAAGAATCTTCTCACTTTTGATGCATAGTTCTCTATAGGATGTAGCAAGCTCATCAAACGTGATTTCACTGTCTGTATCACTTGAATCTTCAGCAGATTCAAATCTCCCAGTGAGTGCATTCACATCTCTGTCAGAATCACTTTCTTGTTCACTCTCTGTATCATCAGACCGACATACAGAAAGTCCTTTCCTCTGCTTCTTGAGATGAGTGGGACATTCAGCTTTGATGTGTCCATAGCCTTCACACCCATGGCATTGAACTCCTTTGCTGTGACTGGGCTTTTCATCTGACCTTTTCTGGTATTCACTACCTTTCCTGATGTCGAAAGGGATGTTCCGGACATGTGGTTTCTGCCTCCTGTCCATTCTGTTCATCACTTTGTTGAACTGTTTTCCAAGGAGCACAACTGCGTTAGTCAGACCTTCATCAGTATCCAGGTCATACTCATCTTCTTCTCCTTCATCATTGGACACGAACGCCAGATTCTTGCTCTTCTTTTCAGTCCTATCCGAGAGTCCTAGCTCAAAGGTTTGAAGGGAACCAATGAGTTCATCTACTCTCATGTTGCAAATGTCTTGGGCCTCCTCTATTGCAGTGACTTTCATGTCAAATCTCTTAGGCAAAGATCTGAGGATCTTTCTCACCAGCTTCTCATCTGTCATTCTTTCTCCCAAGGCAGTGCAAGCATTGGCAATTTCAAGAATGTTCATGTGGAAGTCATGAATACACTCTTCCTCCTTCATCTTCAGATTTTCGAATTTTGTGGCCAATAGTTGCAATCTGGACATCTTCACTTTGGAGGTTCCTTCATGAGTGGTTTTCAGGATCTCCCATGCATCCTTGGCCACTGTGCATGTGTTGATCAGTCTGAAGATATTCTTGTCAACTCCATTGAATAGAGCATTCAAAGCTTTGGAGTTTCCAAGTGCCAATTCGTCTTCTTCTTTTGTCCAGTCTTCTTCTGGCTTCAATTCATTAGTGGGCTTTCCTTCTGTGTCCAGCATCTTGGGATGTTCCCAGCCTTTGATGATAGCTTTCCAGGTTCTGCTATCCAGTGATTTGAGGAAGGCCACCATCCTTGCTTTCCAGTATTCATAGTTGGTTCCATCCAGAATTGGTGGTCTGTTCACTGGTCCTCCTTCTTTCTCCATGTTCATCAGAATTTATCTCCCTAGATCTCACTCAGTGATTTCGAGTGCCCGCTCTGATACCAATTGAAATTCTGATATCAATGCCAGATGTCGTACAGGATGTCACGACATCACGCTTCAGAACATGCAGATTATATTTGAGAGTATGAACAGATTAAACAGGTAAATAACACAAGAGAATTGTTAACCCAGTTCGGTGCAACGTCACCTACATCTGGGGGCTACCAAGCCAGGGAGGAAATCCACTAAAATAGTGTTAGTTCGAAGATCTAACAGCCACTGTTTACAACCTTCTCACCTAACCACTACCCGTGCAATCTCTACCTAAGAGCCACTCTTAGATATGAGAACCCCTCTCACTCCCTCTCAATCACTCTCCCGTGTTTACAAATAAATCAAAGACACACCAGAGATTGCTCTCTGAACAAAAGAGATCAACTCTACACACTCAGGTCCAACACTTGAAGTTAGGATAACATCAAGGTGGCTCACAAAACACTCAAGTCCCAAAACTCACAAAATAACTCTTCAATCTCGGACTTGGTACTCAACCCCGTGCAGCCTTCATGTTTATATAGCAGTGTGCGTATCTGGGCTGCAACAACTTGTGCTGGAGGAGATCTATCATTCTCCTGAAAAATCTGCACTTAAAGAACTAAAAGATACAGTTTGATCTTTTAGTTTTTATCTTTAATCTTTAATCCCTGAACGAACTCTTCTAGTTTGTAATTCGAACTTTAATTATCTTTTAATTCGTTCCTAAAGATAGATCGTCTAATCTGTTGCTAACTGCACAATAATCTGTTAAAGATATAACAGATTTATGTGTCCAGTATTTTCGGGCAAGATGTCCTGGACATCGTATCCGACATCGTGGATCCTGCAGCTTCAATTCTTTTATCTTGCCTTGTGCATTGTGCAGCAACTCCAGTATTTTCGGGCAGGATGTCCTGGACATTGTATCCGACATCGTGGATCCTGCAGCTTCAATTCTTCACTTGACACTTTATCTTGCCTTGTGCATTGTGCAGCCCGATCTTATTCCTTGACATAAGGTTGGACATCATGTGCAGCAACTCCAGCTTTCCTTCATTGTCTAAGTGCTTATGTTTTAACAAAATCTTAGCCAATCTTTTAAAACTCAGTAGAGCTAAGCACTAACAGACTTAAAGAGGGAAAATAAAGCAGCGCTTACCTTAGTTAATTTCTAATTAGGAAATTTCGCAATTTTATTTTATGTTGTTCAGTGTTTATTTCGTTTTGGGCCAGAGTATTGTAATAGGGCCCAGTGACTTTGAGTGACTCTTTTTAAATAGCTGCCTTGGGATTCGTGCAGGGCATTCTATTCTGCTATGCTATTTTCATTATTCAGAGCTTTGGTTTTAGGTTTTCACGTTTTTCTGTTCCCTTGTTACAGTTTTGGTTCTTAATGCAAATTTCCGTTTTCTGTTTCTAATTACGAGTTCATTCTTGCTTCTTCATCCACTTTCATTTACGTTTCTGTTCATTTACGTTCTTGTTCATTTACGTTTCTGCTTCATGTTTCATTTGCGTTTTCTGTTTAAATCCATGGAAGGCTAGATTTTCTGGTGTTGTTTCCTTTTGAGGACGAAGCCCAACTCTCTTTGAGGTTTCATTTGTAATGTGGTTTCCTGGCAGTTTTCCCTTCACCAGTTATCCCAAATTTCGTGAATATTAATCAGTGCACGCTTCGTGTTCGATTAATTGCCTCTGAGCCTAACTTGCGTTCATGCTTAATGGACGAAGGGTTAACTGGTGTATGTGGTGCCTAATCACGTATTGAAAACCCTAAGTTGATTTTCGCTTAGTAAATTGAAATAGGGTTGGATTAAGTGGTTGACTGTTAGGGACAAATTCTCCATAACCCAGGATAAGAGAGTGGCTTCTGAATCAGAGGAAACAACCCGTTTTTAATATTAGTAGTTTTGTATTCCATTTTATTTGTTCTGCTCTTTAATTACCAAACAACCAAACCCCCCCCCCCCCATCGTTACTGTTACTGCAAGTATATTATGAACATTTGGCTTGTCACTGCTCGTTGGGAAACGACCTAGGATCACTTCCTAGTTACTGCATTTTCATGTTTTTTTGATTCGGGTACGGCCTCGATCAAATTTGGCGCCGTTGCCGGGGAGCAGTGTCCAAAGGTTCATAATAGCTAGCTAGTGTTGTGTGTTTAATCTTTTCGTGTTTTATGTTTAATTGTTAGTATTGTGTTAGTATGTGTGTTAGTGTTGTTTAGTGTCCTGGTATTTTGTTTAATGTGTGTTCTGTTTCAGTTTTCCCATTAAGCTTTTCTTCCCCTATTTCAGTCTTGGGTGTTTTGCTGTGAAGATTGTGCTTGAAAACAGAGTAGTAGTAGAAATCAGCTTGCGGAAAAACAGAGTAGTAGTAGAAATCAATTAGAGACGAATTTTAGCGACCACCCATGCTGAATTATTTGGGATTTTTTGTTTTAGTAGCTAGGGTTGTTATTTTTGGCTGAAGTTTTTTGTGGTAACTTCTTTTAATCCATATTGTGTGGGAAAAATAGCTAGAGCCTTTAGTTTGGTCAGATTTGAAAGTTCCAAAAAACTAGCAAATTTTGTGTTTGTCAAAACTTCAAACGGCCATAACTTTTGCTCCGATTATCAGAATCGCAATTATTATATATGCATTTGGGGTAGAAAAAAATTTCCTACGCTGTGGGCCGGCTGAGGTCTCCATCGTCCAAAAAAAGCGATTATGTCAAAAGTTCTTTATTTTTCAAGTTTTATTCACTTATTTTTCTTAACCTACCATTTTTAGCTTTCATAGTTAGACTTTGAATTTTTGTCTGAAATTTTTCGTGCTATCTTCTCATCATTTTATAGGGTTTCTCACAAAATTTCAAGTCATTTGGATATCATTTGAGGGTAGCTGTAGTTCAAACCTACACCTTTATTTACATGACAAGGCAACTAGTTGTGTGCATGCTGAATGTAGTGTATGACTAGAGGCAATCCATCTGACTTACAACCCTTTGATCCTGAGATAGATAGGACATTTCATAGATTAGTTAGGCATCATTTTATACCTTTTGATCATTCTGAGCATTCCATAACTGGTGAATCTGTGCATTCTGTTATTGGTGATTTTGAACATCCTGATCTTGAGCATTATAATTTTGCGCATTCTGATTCTGAGCATTCTGATTTTGCACATTCTGAGAACATGGCACAACCTCCACCGCGTGAGAGGACTCTAAGGGAAATGGCTGCACCTGATTTCACCTACGAAAGCTTGTGCATCCAATACCCTGATGAGGATGTCCCATATGTTCTTAAAACTGGACTGATTCATTTGCTTCCAAAGTTTCATGGCCTTGCAGGTGAAGACCCGCACAAACATTTGAAGGAATTTCATATTGTCTGCTCCACCATGAAACCCCCAGATGCCCAAGAAGAACACACAAAAATAAAAGAACATGCAGCGACTTCCTCAATTGCCCCAGATCTTAAGCATAGTATCGCTTGACAACATCAAAGTTCACGGGTGAAGGTAGCTCCTCGCCATCCATGTTGGTAAACACCAGGGCCCCTCCGAAAAAAACCCTTTTTACAACGAAAGGCCCTTCGTAGTTCAGGGCCCACTTCCCTCGATTATCTTTAATAGCGTGGGACATCTTTTTCAGAAAAAGGTCGCCCTCATGGAACTTGCACAAGCACACCTTCTTGTCGAACGCGTTCTTCATTCTTTGTTGATACAGGCGCCCATGGCTCATGGTCGTCAAGCGCTTACCTTCAATAAGGTTGAGTTGGTCGTAGCGTGTTTGAGCCCACTTTGATTCTTCTAGGCCTGATTCCGCTAGTATCCTCTGGGAAGGGACCTCTACCTCAAATGGGAGTACCGCTTCCATTCCATAAACCAAGGAGTACGATGTTGCCCCAGTAGAAGTTCGTACCGAAGTTCGGTATCCATGCAGGGCAAAAGGCAACATCTCATGCCAATCTTTGTACGACACTGTCATCTTCTGAATAATTTTCTTAATATTCTTATTGGCTGCTTCCACGGCTCTGTTCATCTTTGGTCGGTAGGACGTGGAATCGTGATGCTGGATTTTGAAATCCACGCACATTTCCTGCATCATTTTGTTATTCAGATTGGTGCCATTGTCAGTAATGATCTTCCTAGGGAGTCCGTACCAACAAATCAGCTCCCTCTTTATGAATCTGACCACCACACTCCTCGTGACATTGGTGTAGGAAGCCGCTTCGAACCATTTGGTGAAATAATCTATCGCCACGAGAATGAAGCGATGGTCGTTCGAAGCCTTGGGTTCGATGGTCCCTATGACGTCTATCCCCCACATGGAAAAAGGCTAAGGGGCGGACATGACATTCAAAGGATGTGGCAGAACATTGACATTGTCCGCAAACGCTTGACATTTATGGCATTTCCTTACATGGGTGCAGCAATCGCTTTCCATGGTGAGCCAGTAATAACTTGCTCTAAGGATCTTCCGGGCCATAGCATGCCCATTGGCGTGCATTCCAAACGAACCCTCGTGGACTTCCACTGTTCGCCTCTTTGGCATCCACGCATCGCAGGAGGGTCATGTCATGGTTTCTCTTGTATAGGATGCTTCCGCTCATGAAGAAACCGGCCGCCAATCTCCTCAATGTCCTTTTGTCGTTGTCGGAAGCCTTCGGTGGGTACTCTTTGCTTTCAACGTACCGCTTGATATCAAAATACCAAGGCTTACTGTCCCACTCCTCTTCCACCTGACAATAATGCACAGGTCTGCCACGACACCAGAACTCAATGTACAGTAGGTCCCCATGCGGTGTTAGCTGGAACATGGACGCCAAAGTGGTGAGCGCATCCGCCATCTGATTTTCCTATCGGGGAACGTGATGGAAGGAGATCTCATCAAAGGAACCAGCCAAATCCTTGATATAGGCTTGGTAGGGTATCAACTTGGGGTCTCTAGTTTCCCATTCCCCTCTCAGCTGGTGGATCACCAGTGCTGAGTCTCCGTACACCTTGAGTAGCTTGACATTGGAGTTAATCGCCACCTGGACGATAGGGCACACGCTTCATACTTAGCCATATTGTTGGTGCAGTCAAACCCCAGCCTGGCAGTGAAAGGTATACATTGATTGTCTGGAGAGACCAATACTGCTCCAATGCCATGGCCTAGAACGTTTGACGCTCCATCAAACCACACGGTCCACTTGTCCCGGTCCTCGTCTAGCTTTTCCTCAAACAAGGCCATGATGTCCTCATCTAGGAATTCGGGATGCATGGGCTGATAGTCGTTGAGAGGCTGCTGAGCCAAATAATCTGCCAAGGCGCTTCCTTTTATCGCCTTTTGGGTGACGTAGACTATATCGAACTCGGATAGCAAAACTTGCCATTGGGCGATCTGCCCTGTGAGAGCAAGCATCTCAAAGATGTACTTAACCGGGTCAATCTTGGATATCAACCAAGTGGTATAGCTTAGCATGTATTGTCTTAGACGGTGGTACGCCCAGACTAAAGCACAACACGTTCTTTCGAGCAGGGAGTAGTTCATCTCATAGGCCGTGAACTTCTTACTCAAGTAGTAGACAGCGCACTCTCTCTTCCCGGACTCGTCATGTTGCCCCAGCATACATCCCATTGACTCGTCCAAAATCGTCATATACAAGATGAGAGGCCTTCTGGGTACCGGCAGCATAAGCACATGAGGGTTCATGAGACACTGTTTGATCCTTCCAAACGCCTATTGACAATCCTCCTTCCAACGGACGGATTGGTTTTTGCGTAAGAGTTTGAACAACGGCTCACAAATAGTGGTGAGCTATGATATGAATCTGGCAATATAATTCAAACGTCCCAGGAAACCTCGGACCTGCCTCTCGGTACGGGGTTCTGGCATCATAAGGATGGCTTTCACCTTTTCGGGGTCCACCTCTATCCCTTTCTGGCTCACGATGAAACCCAACAATTTCCCTGATTTGACCCCGAAGGTGCACTGAGCGGGGTTTAAACTCAATTGATATTTCCTAAGCCTTTCAAACAACTTTCGCAGGTTGACAAGGTGTTCCTCCTCGGTCTTAGACTTGGCAATTATGTCGACCACATAGACCTCGATTTCTCGGTGCATCATATCGTGGAACAAATCTACCATAGCCCGTTGATAAGTTGCCCCGGCGTTCTTGAGTCCAAAGGACATCACCTTATAACAGAACGTCCCCCACATGGTGACGAAGGTAGTCATTTCCATATCTTCTGACGCCATTTTTATCTGATTGTAACCGGAGAATCCATCCATGAAGGAAAACAAAGCAAAATTGGTTGTATTATCCACGAGGATATCGATGTGCGGTAGAGGAAAATTGTCTTTGGGACTGGCTCGATTCAGGTCCCGATAATCCACACACATTCGCACCTTCCCATCCTTCTTAGGGACTGGTACAATGTTGGCAACCCATTCTGGGTACCGAGCGACGGCCAAAAAACCAGCGTCAAATTGTTTCTTTACCTCTTCTTTTATTTTCAAGGATGTCTCGAGCTTCATCCTCCTCAGTTTTTGTTTTACCGGGGAACACTCAGGATTTAGAGGTAATCTGTGTTGTACGATGTCAGAACTCAAACCGGGCATATCTTGGTATGACCAAGCAAAGATGTCTTGGTAGTCTTTTAGCAGGGCTATCAATTCTTCTCGGATTGGTGCGGTCTTACCCGTGCCTATCTTTACTTCTTTTTTCCCACTGCCGGTTCCTAAGTCCACTAGTTTCGTCTCTTCTTGATGAGGCCCCATCTCTTGGTCTTCATGGGCGACTATCTTCTCCAACTCCGGGGGAAGTCCCACATCCTCGTCCTCTTCACTCTCCGTCTGATCCGTTTCTTGCTTGAAATTGATGGTCGGGTCCCAGGTATTAGTACCTTCAAGGGACTCGTCGTCGGATCTGGCATTTTAAACGTAAAGAAATAAACATGCAAATAACAGATGAAGAAAGATCTTTATATTATAATTTTAGGAACAAAAGACATAAAGCCTTAACAAAAGGAAACTCTAAAGCCTAGGCCCAACCGTAGAGTTTAAAAGCCACAAAAGGTTACATTATGCTTGTCGCGTAAATGTCCGGGCGCTCCTCCACTCGCCAATTTCCTAGTCGAAAATCAGGAGGGCATGGTCGTACCAAATCCGACCCACTCAGATAATCATCGTCGCATATCGCAACGACTTGGCCTTCGTGTCCTAAACCCGTGCTTATAAAGCTCCTACTGATGTGGCAGGGCAGGCCCCCTTCGACTTTTCGTCCCAATTGCGAGCCTTGGCTTCCACTCTTCCTTCCCGCAACACTTTTTCTTATGTCCGCCTGTGTGGGTTTATAGCCTAACCCAAACTTCCCACAGTTTCCTCTGGTGCTTATCAGGCTGGTTCTGCCGCCGTTGTTCTTGCCTAAAACCATTCCGGGCTCGTAACCATTCCCCAACATCACCTGGGCTACCATCATCGCCGTATCGGACAGGAACGGTTGCCCAGAGAAAGATTCTACGGAGGCAATGCTTACTACCTCAAAAGATTGGAAGGTTGTCTCTAATGACTCCTCCACGGCTTCCACATATGGCATAGAGGATAGGCAACTTACCAAGATGTCTTCCTCGCCCGACACAATAATCAAATGCCCCTCTACTATGAATTTCAATTTTTGGTGGAGTGTAGAGGGAACGACTCCCATCGAGTGAATCCACGGGCGTCCCAAAAGACAGCTGTAAGCCAGGTTAATATCCATTACTTGGAAGGTAACCTAACAGGTATGGGGGCCTATTTGTATAGGGAGGTCGATCTCTCCCCTAACCTCTCGGCGGGTGCCGTCGAAGGCACGGACCACCATGGAACTTGGCTTTAGATGAGAAGCGTTAAACAATAATTTCTTCAACGTGCTTTTGGGCATTACGTTTAAACTGGAACCGTTATCGATGAGCACCTTGGCCATGACATGGTCCATGCATTTGACTGATACATGCAAAGCCCTGTTATGCCCTCTCCCCTCGGCAGGGATTTCTTCTTCGGCGAAGGCGAGATAGTTGTTGGCGATGATGTTATTGACGAGTCCTCCAAAGCCTTCTACAGAGATATCTTGGGCCACATGAGCTTCGTTCAAGACCTTTACTAGCAAAGCCTGATGATGCTCAGAGCTCATGAGTAATTCCAAAAGAGAGACCCTGGCTGGGGTTTTGTTGAGCTGCTCAATGACCTTGAACTCGCTTTGCTGAATAATGCGGAGGAACTCGCCTGCCTCCTCTAGCGATACTTCTTTCTTGCCACAGTGATCCCTTTTCTCCGGAAGACCTTTCACTGGAATATCCTCATTCGGAGTGAGGTTCGTTTTGTCATTTTGTTCTTCCACCATCTTTGCCTTCCCTTTAACATTTGCAGGTTGTGTCGACAGGTCACGCTGCTCAGCCCCGTGATATTGGTTACCTTGGCTGACAACGAGCTGATGTCGGTGGCCTCTTCCTTTCTTACACTTGGAGGTGCATACCTCCACGGAACTGTGTGGTTGTTTCGGTATGGAAACAGAACAGGTTTAATTACCGAGGGGTATAGGGGCTTTTGGGGAGCTGCGTCTTTGGTGAAATATACCACCAAAGGCTTAGGCCTTCCAAAACTTCTCTCATCTGCGAACTGCATACATATATGCTGCTCTTCCTTCCCCTCATCGCTGACATCCAGTCGGCCTTGATCTATCATCTGTTGCAACAGGTCCTCCACTGCTAAACATGTTTCCTGTTATGTAGCTCGCCGGGATGCATCAAACAGGAATCCTCTCCGTGCCCAACATGGGGAATTACACCCCCCTTTTGTAAGGCCTCGTAGATAAACCTCCGGGGGGTCGTCACGTCCTTTAAAGGCTTAGACCTGCATGGCCTACCCGACTCGACAACATTAATTGCTCCCCCTCCATGATTGGCGAGCGGGTTTGTTTTCACATTGGGTCGATCCTCTTGAAGCGTCAGCCATCTGACGTCTATTAAATGTTGGACCTTGTATTTAAGGGCCAGACATTTTTTGATAGAGTGGCCTGGAGTTTTCCCATGGTATGCGCAAGTTGCGTCAGGGTCATACTACTTTGGGAAATGAGGTTAGTAGATCTTCCCGGGAGATATCACAGCCATCAAGTTGGCGATGAAGGACGGCAAAAGGTCTTCGTACGTCATTGGGATCGGGGAGAATTCTGGAATTGGCCTCAGGGGAAAGTTCCTCATCACATTGGAACCGGCGCCAAAGTGGGCATTGCCGGCCAGGCGAGTCGTGGTTGGAGCCGGAGCTTGGGGGCCTCCCTTTGGATGGGGGCGAGCGCTATAGGTTGTACGGGTGCTGAATTGGAAGAGTTCTCGGCACGAGCTGAAAAGCTTGGGTGATGTTGCGCGTACTGATGGGTACCATGAGAGGTCTGCGGTGGCTTGACCCATGCGGGCGCCGAAGTGACGACATGAGTATCTCCTTCCTTCCATTTTTTCCCTAGTTGCTCCGATCCTCCTAGCATTGGTACTTGTGGAGGAGACGTAATCGAACTTCCCTCTCATCAAACCTACTTCGATTCTCTCCCCAGCAAATACCAAGTCCGCGAAGCTGGAGGGCATATAGCCTACCAACTTCTCATAGTAAAACACCGGTAAGGTGTCTACCATCATGGTAATCATCTCCCTTTCGACCATGGGAGGGGCCACTTGTGCTGCCAGGTCTCTCCACCGCTGTGCATACTCTTTAAAGGTCTCACTTTCCTTCTTAACCATGTTCTGCAGCTGAGTGCGATCGGGAGCCATATCGGAATTGTACTGATATTGCCTAAGGAAGGAAGTAATTTGATCCTTCCAAGTACGGATGCGGGAAGCTTCCAGATTAGTGTACCAAATTACCGCGGCTCCAGCCAAGCTATCTTAGAAAAAGTGCATTAAAATCTTTTCATCCCTGGAATACGCCCCCATCTTGCGACAATACATCTTGAGATGGTTCTTAGGACAAGTCGTCCCTTTGTACTTGTCGAAATCAGGTACCTTGAATTTTGGGGGGATGACGACGTCCGGTACAAAGCAAAGATTCGTCATGTCCGCGAACGGATAGTCACCAAAGCCTTCAACAGCTCTCAATCTCTCCTCGATGAGATCAAGTTTCCTTCTTTCTTCCGCCGCCAGGGGTGGTCCTTCTATGGACAAGAATATTGGTTGTGCTGAGGCAATGTGTTGGGCGCCGGCCCCTCGACGGGGACCGGGGGGTAGAAATCGACATCCCCTTAGGCATACTCTCGATGATCCTCGTGAACCTCATCGGGTTGTCGAGGAGGCTCCCCTTCAAGGATGGGGGAAGGGATATGCCCCGCGTCATCACGCATGACTGGTGGCGTGTAATTAGGTGGTAATCCATAAGGGTAAGCCACCCGGTTGTATCCCAAATGGGGGTTGCTGGTGTGCCCCAGTGTGCTCCTTTCTCGTCCTACCGCATTTGGGAGAGGATGGTGTGTGGTAGCTTGGAGAGTTGGGTCTGCTTCGGCAGCCGAACTAACAGCGACAACGGTGGCCACATTATTCTCCATGAGTTGTCTCATTCCTAACATGGCCTCCATCATGGAAGCCATTTGCTCTTTCAAAGCCGACATATCGGCTTTCATCTATTCCTTTGTCTCCTCTTGATCACCCATCATTCTAGATTTGGATTTGGTGTGATAGGGATGCCTTGGGGCGCGTTTAGTTATGGCATTCTTCCTAAAAAACCAAACGTGAGGAGTAGGTAAAGAAAAATGAATGAATGCTAGAGATAAAATGCGGGAGTGACTTAATTTGCACTGATCTTTGGAATAAAAACATGGGATAAACTCATTTTATTCAGAAAGTTATAACTAGTCAAGATCTGAGTGACAGTACAAACTTCCTAGCAGTTTCTAATTATATGGGTCATTAAATCTATCATATGCTGACAATAGCCGAGAAGTCCGTGGATCTCCTCGGGGGCGGAGTAGGTGTCCGCCATTGCTTTGGCCTTGGCTAGCAATCGGGGAAGCTCTTGACTCCCGTTCAAGGTAAGAGAAAATCGGTCCATCCCCATTGTTGCCTCTTGATGTAACGAGTCGATCACCCTTCCTCTAGCCTCCTTTTCCGCGTACACTTGGGCATACTCGTCCGCCACTTTATGCTCGTGGGCCGTGGCTAGATTTAGTTCTTCTTGGTACTTGCTGACGATGGCTAGCATGATGGTCTCTGTCTCGCATAAACGCTGAGACAAGTTTCTTTTGGACCTTGAGCAAGCAGCTAACTCCTCTTTCTAGACCATGCAATGTGCTCGTGATTGGACTCTCTCTTCCCTTCGAAGCTTGAGCTCACTGTTGCTGCCCCACAAAGCTCCACGAAATTTTTCCTGGCCATGCTCTTCCTTGCGAGCCCTCTTGGTTTCTTGTTCAAGGGCTCTTGCGGTAGCTGCATTTTCTTCTCGTAACCCGACACACTCTTTCCGGACGTCTGTAGTGACCAACTTGAATTTTTCTTTGGCAAGTCTTGCTTTTCCTAGCTCGGTTTTTAGAGCTCAGACTTCTTCATCCTCTTCCGGAGCTTCGAAGTTCTCTTCGTTGATAATCTTTAACTTGGAGAGCCAATCAAACCCTCGTGTACGAACTTTCAGCCATTCATGATAATTTTCGCAACCTACCCTTCGGTGGGAGGGCGACGAGGGCTCACGGGTGCGTCTTCCAAGAAAGGAAAATGCGCGGAGTCGCCACCAACGTTTATTCGAGGAAAACGTCGAAAAAACCGGAAAGGTGTGGTCTACGAACTTTAAGTGTAAAAGGTTCGGGAGTTGTATTTACGTACGGGGAAGGTGTTAGCACCCCACACGCCCGTCACAAGGGACGACAGCCTTTAATCAAATGTGCAAATATGACTTCAAATTATTTTATTTTCCCTTTCTTACATTTTTATGTCTTTTTACGCTTTTTGTATTTTTTACCTTTTTATGGTCGACAAGGGTGTTTCCCTTGCTCCTACATATTCCTTAATTGTGATAAGGAAATCAAACCTATGTAGTTCTTTCAAAAGGGGCGAATCAAGTGATTCTTTTTTACTTGGAAGATGGTCATTTAAGGCGTTGGACCTTTAAAATGATCCATTTTACTTGGTGAGAAAGCTAAGGCAATAGACCTTTAACCATCTCACGAGGTCGACAAAAGCGGGGCTTTTGCTCCTACGTATCCTCCATCAAAGAGGAAATCAGACCTACGTAGTTCTCGCAAAAGGAAGTAAAGTGATGTATTGATTTTATGCTTTTGAACGGTCCATGTTAACCGTTAAAAGCAAAGAGGACCGTTTAAGGCGTTGTTGGACCTTAAAACAGTTTTTTTTTATTTTTGCGGACAAAACTTGATTTGTGAGTTGATTTTAGCCTTAGTTTCACTTTGGTTATTAGTTAATTCATTCAAGGAAACTTCCAAAGAAAAACGTCCGATTGATTTTTTTGATTATTTTATTATTATTTTGCCTTTTTTTGGTTTAACCGTGGTTACAACGTGAACGATCGGTTAGATTTTGTTTTAACAGTGATTAGACGAGATTACAACACAAATGATCAGTTGAAATTCATTTTATCATTTATTAGGTGAGAAAACGGCTTAAATAAACGGTTAAAGCACGTTAAAACGGAATAAAAGAAAACTAAAAGTAAACGAAATTAAAGTGAAAGTACACAAAACAAGAAATGAATTGAAAGTCTTGGATTCGAAAACTTACTCGTTGAAGAGCGAAGAACGAACGAAGAACGGATGAAGAACGGTGAAGAACGATGAAGAACGATGAAGAATTTCCACAGAATTGCTTACGAAAGCACTTCGACTCGATTTTTCTTCACGAAAATGTGTTTTTTGCCTAAAATAGCCGAAATGCATAGCCAAGGGGTCTTGAACATTTTGAAACAGCTCCCCCTTCCCCTATTTATAGGAAAAAAGGGAGGTGCTTGCCTCCCAGAGACTTAATGAAGAAGATTTCTAAGCGCACCCAAATTACTAAGTTCACACCCCTTTTCGTATTTTATGGAAAAGTTACGGAAGCCTTACGGAAGTGTTTCGGATTTGATTTTCATATTTTTTCTCTTCCCTTTCACCAATGTTAAGTGGAATATGCTTACCCGAGGTTTTCAGAAATTTTACGGAAGCATTACGGAAGCCACGGAAACCATTTTTCAAAAACGTGGAGGAGCTTGCCACCCAGTTGCTTCCTCCTTAAGCAACCCAACTTCTAAAATGTTTCGGAAGGGCCTACACTCAAATTGCTATTTACACCCATATCTTGATAAGTTAAACCCACCTTCTTTCATAATTTAAGGAAAAGTTACGGAAGCCTTACGGAAGCATATATGACTTAAATTTCATCTTTTTTTCTCTTTCCTTTCATCAATGTTAAGTGGAATATGCTTACCCAAGGTTTTCGGAAATTTTACAGAAGCATTATGAAAGCCAAGGAAGCCCTGGAAACCATTTTTCAAAAACGTGGAGGAGCTTGCCGCCCAGTTGCTTCCTCCTTAAGCAAACCAACTTCCAAAATGTTCCGAAAGGGCCTAGATTCAAATTGCTATTTACACCCCTATCTTGATAAGTTCACCCCCCTTCTTTGTTGATTCTTTTTCCGTAACGTTACGGAACCTTACGAATTACGTAACGATACTTGTTTTCTTTCCGTAATGTTACGTAACTTTACGGATTACGCAACCACCCCCTCTTCGGCTTTTGGAACTTTACAGAACTTTACGGATTGCGCAATAATGTTTCCTTTCGACTCCCGACATGTCGCGAAACTTCACAAATTGCTTAACGATGGGTGTCAAGTTCCTCGAAGCGGTCAAGCGAAAGTTGCATGCCATCAGACAATGGTCCCCGAACGAAATTAGGGTATGATAGTTGCCCGTCTTTACTTACCTTTTCCGTAATTAATCTATGATGATTCCCGAAGGCCATCCTTTGCCCACCATGGGATTTAATTGATCTCAATCACAATAGTTCCAACCAAAACGATTTGAAATAATTGACTCCTGTCTCTCCATCTTCTTTCTCTGCACAACCGAAAACAAAACAAACAAAAAAATAACATAATATACACGTATACACATGTTTGGTGAAGGAACCGATTGGGAGAATAACAAAAACCGTATTTTCCCCTCACCGGAGGCTCCGTACTTGATAACGGAGGACGCATGAACAGCGCTAGGCAATCAATTCATGGGACTTCGGACTCAATGATGGAGGATGCACGAACAGCGCTAGGCAATCAATTCGTGGGGCTCCAGACTCAAATTTGATGGTGGAGGATGCACGACCAGTGCTAGGCAATCAATTCGTGGGGCTCCGGACTAGATGGTGGAGGATGCATGAATGGCAATCAATTCACGGGGCTCCAAATAAGATTTGATGGTGGAGGATGCATGAACAGCGCTAGGCAATCAATTCGTGGGGCTTCGGACTCGATGGTGGAGGATGCATGAATGACAATCAATTCATGGGGCTCCGAATAAGATTTGATGGTGGAGGATGCACGAACAGCGCTAGGCAATCAATTCGTGGGGCTCCGGACTCGATGGTGGGGGATGCATGAATGACAATCAATTCATGGGGCTCCGAATAAGATTTGATGGTGGAGGATGCACGAACAGCGCTAGGCAATCAATTCGTGGGGCTCTGTACTCGATGGTGGAGGATGCATGAATTGCAATCAATTCATGGGGCTCCGAATAAGATTTGATGGTGGAGGATGCACGAACAGCGCTAGGCAATCAATTCGTGGGGCTCCGGACTCGATGGTGGAGAATGCATGAATGGCAATCAATTCATTGGGCTCCGAATAAGATTTGATTTTAGGACCGAATGGTCCACCGGGTTCTTTCACCTAAAAGGCGAACATGCTTTAGCAAGGAAAAAATAAATCATTCACGAGGGCACCATATTTTAGAGCAACAACATGCTTATGCCAAAATAGTTTTCCTTATAACCGAAAATGAAGGGTAGGATGTCAACGTTTAGCTTTTAAATGAACATTCAAGGGAAACATCGGGTCAAACTGAAACGGGGAATAAAATCACTGATGGTGTATAAAAACTCACACAGGTAAGCGTTTTACCCTAATTCCAAACCATAGCTGCACCATGAATTTATTTTTCACATGATTTCCTATCGAACCAAAAGATTACACGCGCGATCACGGATCAATAGGATTTTCTCGAGGGTAGTGTTTTTGGAGAGGAAGCTGGGTGTTTCGGTCTTTTCCTCTTTGTTTATGTGGGGCGGGACATCGCCAGTCAGGAGCGACCTTGAATGGCAATCCCAAAGGAAGAATCACTTCAAAAATGGGTTTTCCCTTTGCCGGCGGTCATTTACCTCGCCGAAAATTGATCTGGTCCGAAGATCTTCTGTTCTCTTTCCTGGTTTCCTTTATTAATCGAGAATTATTCTGTTTTCCTCCGATCTTTTCCTTTTTACTTTCTTCCGATCTTCGATCGGGAATCCTTCTTTTCCTTTTCCTTTCTTTCTTTTCATTTCTTCCTTTGCATTTCTTTCTCTCCTCCTTATTTGATCTTTGATTGGGAATTTGAGTTTTAGCATTCGTTATTCGCTCTCCCTTGAGGAGATTCTGCTGTCCTCTTCTTCGGGGGGAAGGATGAGGATTCTCTTCATGGGCCAAGGTTCAAGGTAGCTTAAGGTTGTGTCTCAACATGGTCTTTTCACCGCACGTGCCCGATTTTGATATTTGGGGAAAAACAAATTCATATGCCAGAGTGTCGGTTTCGGGTTGAACTCCCATATTATTTCCACGAGGCGCGCTTAACAATGATGATTTGGAAACAATGCACAAAATTAGTCATGCATACAGCTAGGTGGGTACTCAAGCATACAACTTATGGGATTATGATACTAAGGCTTGGGATTTATGCAAGTAGACCCAACGTTTCCAAATTATGTTCTTTCATTGGTTCAACGAATCCATCCATTCTTATCTCGGTTATTTTGGAAAATAAACTCTTAGCGTCAATTTCTTGTTTCCAAAAGATATGTTTGCTCTCTACGAATGATTTGTGCTTCCTATGACCATAACATGCCGACCTTCGAGGTCTTTCTTTCACTTTTCTTTTTGTTTCATTTTTTCTTATGCATGTTTGCAAAAAACTATACATCCATCACTATCTATGAGAAAAGCTTTTTCCTCTGTACACCTACGTTCGTATACGAAGAAATTTTTTTTTCTCTATATACACATGCATTGAAAAACTCTTTCTCTCTATACCGACATGGTCTATATAAAATCTCTATTCCTTTTCAAAGATTTCTTTTCCCCTTTTCAATATACACTCGTTGTTTATATAAAAATTTCCTTTATATTCACTCATTGCTCATATACAAGAATTTCTTTTCAAACATTGTTTATATACAAAAATTTCTTTTCTTTTCTTTATATACAGATATGACATTTTGTTCACAACGTCTCTTTCTTTCTCTATTCTTGGCGTTATTACGACGTTTGTTCATTTTATTTTAGGATGACGTTCCTAAACGAAAAATCTACACGGTTCTGGAATTTCAACAAATATTATCAACAATAACGAAATAAGCACTAACGCAACAATCTAAACAAAATGTATGCACAAAACAAATGACAATCGAAAAAAAACAACAGAAACAAACGTTAGTCCCTCAAGTCATAGAAACAAGATAACATACAAATGATAAATGATTAAACATAAAAATGAAAACAATACGAATTTGGGGATCCCATGGTCATGTGGCTCCGCATGCCACCGGACTCTTGGGTCACGGAAACAAAAGGTGGGGTGGTCGACAAAAGCAGGGCTTTTGCTCCTACGTATCCTCAATTTGTGATGAGGAACTCAGACCTACGTAGTTCTTGAACTGTGAGACTAAAATAGTCTCGGTGTTTTCTTCACTAAAAATGCGAACAAAACTTTCAACTTATCAGAGCAACATATGTTTTTTGGATGAAAAACAATGTGTCTATCGGGGAAGGAGAGTATGCTGATGAAATTTTCTCATAACCATAAATGAGATTTTGGATGTTAGAATTTCGTTTCTAAACGACCATTTAGAGGAAACACTGAGTCCAACAAAAATAGAAGAAAATCACTCAAAGTGTATCAACCTCACACAGTAAGTGTTTCATCCTAATTCTGAACCATAGATATGTCATGACTTGATTTTGCAAATCAATTCCTATCAAATCAAAGATTACATGCGTGATCAAGGATCGATAGGACTTTTTCTTGGGAGTGGTTTGTTTCTTTGTGGGAATTTTGGCTTTGAGTGTTCTTGGCCTTTTCCTTTTCTGTTTTTGTTCAGTGTGAGGTGAACAAGCCACCGACGCACAGGATTTTGGTTGGCAATCAAAGGGAGAGGACCACTTTAGGTTGTGATTTCCTTTCTTTTTTTGTTTACTTGGTGACAATTCTATACTGTTCAGATATTGTCTGGTCCAAAGACCTTTCTGCATATTTCTTCTGTTTTCTTCCGATCTTTGATCAGGAACTTACTTTCTTTTTTGCTTTCTCCCACTCTTTGATTGGGAATTTTTTTCTCTTTTCTCTCTTCTTTTTTTTCTTTCTCCCACTCTTTGATTGGGAATTTTCCTTTTTTTGTTTTCTTTCGAGGGCAGGGATTGACATTCTCACCCTGGGTCAAGGTTTATGGTGAGTTGGGATTTTGGCTCAAGGCTTGTAGAACAGATAAAGGAGATGTCCCACATTATTTCCATCATACACATGCAACAATGATGATTAGGAAATTTTATGCAAAACTGGTCATGCATGCACCCATGTGGACACTCAAGCATCAAGTTTTTATGGTCATGTGACACTAGGGCTCAGGATTCATTTTCCCTATTTAAGTCAACCCAGTGTTTCCAAAATATGTTATTTTATCAAATCATGCATTCATCCGAGTCCATTTTGGGCGTTAGGGAAATTTTTCATAGTATTCACCCTTCAGGTGTATACACATTTTTTCAAAAACTGGTTATGATCAGTGAAATTTTTTTCAAAGAAAAGCTGGAAGTTATTTCTTTTCAAAAGCATGTTGGCTTTTCAGCCGAAAGATATATTTTTTGTTCTTTTTCATGTTTGTTTTTGTTTTTTTTATGAGGTATTTTGCTACCTAAACATACGTATATTTTTGTGAGCTATTTTTGCTATATACATGTGTATCCAAGGTATCTTGCTACCTAAACATACATATATATTTTTTGTGAGGTATTTTTGCTATATATATGCATATCTAAGGTATTTTCACTACCTAAACACACATACATATATTTTGTGAGGTATGACTACCCTCCGAGCTTGTGCTTGTTTTATTTAAATTCCTAGGATCATGAGCAACTAGGTGTGTCCTACTATGACTTAAGAAACAAAATTGATCAAATAACAAGCAGAGATTTAAAAGGTACTAGGTTTCCTCCTAGTAGCGCTTCTTTAACATCTTGAGCTGGACGCTTGATGACTTGTCGATCACGGACATAGTACTTTTGCTTACCTTTGGCTTCGGACTTGGTCACCTGCTGGTCGGCCATGGGTCGTAGGCAACGCTCTAACCTTTTTGTGGATGAGCTGAGGTGAACTCTAGAGGTGGTGGCAGTGCATTTGTTGCCCGCTGCCGGCCATCCCTAGGCTGCTGTGGTGTCTCGCCCTGCGCCTGCCCGGGGGCGCAGTACTTCTTGATGAAAGCCCGGTTAATAGGGGGCCTGATGAACTTGCTGGGGGCGACGAGCACTCTATAGAACTGACAAAGGCCCGTAATCAGAGCTGGAAACCCTAGGACCCTGTTGGACTTCTTCGGGTCCACTGGGTGTCTTGCGGGCGCGATCCTTGCAAGCAATAGATGACATCAGAAATCATTTGAGCGATGTGCATACTTACCTATGTCATGATGGCATGACCTTGTTGGGGGGACGGGCACCCTGTAGGAATGACAGAGGCCCGTAACCAAAGCTGGAAACCCCAGGGCCCTGTTGGACTTCTCCGGGTCCACTTAGTGTCTTATGGGCGCGACCCCTGCAAATAGTGGATGGCATCAGAAATCAGTTAAGCCACGTGCATACTTACCTATGTCACGATGGCATGACCTTGCTAGGGGGGCGAGCACCCTGTAGGACTGACAAAGGCCTGTAACCAAAGCTGGAAACCCCAGGGCCCTATTGGACTCCTCCGGGTCCACTGGGTGCCTTGTGGGCGCGATCCCTGCAAATAATAGATGACATTAGAAATCAGTTGATGTGCATACTTACCTATGTCACAATGGCACAGACCAACTGATTGTTCCGCAGGGAGAGATCGGCATTGTGGTTGCCGGACGGAATGTTGCTAAGTAGCAACGTCATCCGTATCTATGTAAGGGTGGTCATGTTGGTGCACATGATCCGCACTCGTTTCTTTACAGCAGCACGGGTGAAATCTTTCCTCGGTATGCATAGTAGCTGCATGATAGCCTCCCTCTCTGGTTGTGCTCACACAGTTGGTTGCCCTCAAATATCAGGGGGTGGCCCAGGAATTGATGAAAGGAAACTACTGGCCCCTTAACTAGGGGCGCAACTCTCGGTTAAGCATTTAAGGATAGAGGACCTTAAATTCTCTTAAGGTGTGGATATAGAGCCACTGAAAGTGAGGACACGAAGTCCTCTAAAGGCGAAGGCGTGCAGCCCTCTGAAGGTGAGGACGTGCAATCCTCTGAAGGCGAGGGCGTCCAGCCCTCTGAAGATGAGGACGTGTAGTCCTCTGAAGGTGAGGGCTTGCAACCCTCTGAAGGTAAGGACGTGCAGTCCTCTGAAGGCGAAGGCGTCCAACCCTCTGAAGATGAGGACGTGTAGTCCTCTAAAGGTGAGGGCTTGCAACCCTCTGAAGGTGAGGACATGCAGTCCTCTGATTGCGAGGACGTGTAGTCCTCTAAAGGTGAGGACGTATAGTCCTCTGAAGGCGAGGGCGTGCAGCCCTCTGAAGGTGAGGACGTGTAGTCCTCTGAAGGCGAGGACGTGTAGTCCTCCAATGGTGAAGGCGTGTAGCCCTCTGATGGTGTGGGTACTAGTACCCCAGGGTTCATCCTTATGAGAAAACAAGAGGTTGACTCATTGGGAGGCCCGGTCATCCCAAATTTATATGTAGGAAATCTATGCAGCTAACATGATTTTTAGGGATGCAGATGCATGCAACCTTTTGTCATGAAATTTGGTAAATGTGGACTTCATATGAAACAATGCAATGTAATGGAAAGTTGTACAATGTTCATGACATTCTTTCCCTATTTTGTGATTTTTATTTTAATTTAATTTTTTTTGGAAAACATAGATTGATTGTCCTTTTGAAATAGGTGATAATTCATGCAACCTTATCCTATCTTTTGCAAATCTCTCCGGGAACTCCCTCAGAGTGTATGTTCTGTTTGATTTAGTCACTTGACCATTTTGGAGTGACGGCAATGGAGTCATTTGATGTTTAAGAAATCCATTGAAAACCCAGGGTTTGTCCCCCTCTTTTCATTTAAAAACATCGAAGGGTGAGAACTTTTGATCTACCCCTATGTTCACTTGAGGCTCATGCATGATGCCCCTCATTGCCCCAGTGTAAGGCTTTGAGGTACCAATTGTTGTCTCTCGTCATGACCTTGTAGCAGGGAACCTATTGGGTGAGAGCTTCTAATCTGCCCCTAGGTTCACTTAAGGTTTGTGCATGGTGTCTTTCATTGCCCCAGTGTAGGGCTTTGAGGTATCCATCATTGTTTTGTTTTCACAACCTTGTAGCAAGGAAGAATGAAAGAGGCGGTTTGATTCTCGCAAAAAGAATTTTTCAAGGACAAGGAATAGTTGAAGGATTTTTTCAATTGACGGATTAAGTCAAATGACTCCTATTCTTGATAACTCACTTCTCTCTCAAAAAGACAAACTTTCAGGAATGATAAAATGAGCTCACATGAATGTCTACATTTTTATTTGAAAACACAGTCAATCAAATGCTTTTTTCTTGAACCCTTTTTTTTCTTTACTCATCGTTTTACGGCATCCTCACCAAATGTGCAGCACGAGTAATTTCTGATTGAACGGTTTTGGGAGTCCAAACTCAGGAGCGCATGTCGCTTAAGAAAACACACCAATGGCTCGCACCCACATTCGAGTAGAAGCAAAGATGTAATTACGAGAGGATGTGATGGAAGCTTGCTTGTGGGGCTTCTATGGAGGCTGGATCATTGAGCTTCAACGAGGTCCATTAATGGTGATTTTCCACCATGGAGATGCAGCGGAAGACAAAGGAGAAGAGGTGAGAGGAGGCTCCATCCACTAGGGAATAAGCCATGGAAGAAGGAGCTTCACCACCAAGATGAGCCTTGGATAAGAATCTTGGAGAGGATGCTTCAATGGAGGAAAAGAAAGAGGGAGAGAAAGAGAGAGGGGGAGCACGAAATTGAAGGAAGAAAAAGGGAGAGAAGTTGAACTTTGAGTTGTGTCTCACAAGACTCTCATTCATCAAAGTTACAACAAGTGTTACACAAAAAAAAAGTCCTTACTACAAAGACTACTCAATAGAATGGCCAAAATACAAGGCCCAGACGAAGGAAAAACCTATTCTAATATTTACAAAGATAATCAGGCTCATACTTAGCCCATGGGCTTGAAATCTACCCTAAGGCTCATGAGAACCCTCGGGCCTTCCCTTGGATCTCTAGCCCAATCTACTTGGAGTCTTCTACCCAATGCCCTTGCGGGGTAGGATTGCATCATTCCCTCCACCTTGGAAAGGATTTGACCTCAAATCCCGAGGTTCTTCATACTCTGGGCTCCTTCCCTCAACACCTGTAAAAAGAACAAAAACATATGTATTAGCGGTGTTTGGTATGTTGAAGTAAGGTAAGGTCTGAAAACGCATTTCTTGGGCATCTTCCCATGAAGGAGCATGGTTTCTCACCACCTCAATGAGTGGTGCTACAATTATAGAAAAATATGGGACAAACCTTTTGTAAAAGTTTGTTAAGTCATGGAAGCCCCAAATTTTTCTTATACTTGGTGGAGTGGGCCACTCAGGAATGACCTTTATTCTCTTAGGGTTCATGGGAACCCCTTCATCACTATTTGAAAAATTAAGAAAAGTAACGCAATAAAACATACATTTTTCTATATTTTCATATTGATTATTCCTACCAAAAAGTATGACAAACCTAAGGTGTCCCATATGAGTACCTAAGTTTGTATTGAAACTAAAAATAAGAACAAACCTACCTAATGGGTCCATATGTACACACACCATGAAGATGTTAGGTGTACGAGTGATTTTACAAAAGAGGGTTGCACCACTCAAAACATTCATCATACCACCTATTTTAGGGACTTGGTGCCTAATAATACCTATTTTGGGCACCAACAAAGCACAAGGATTTAAGCTCTTGTGAACCAAACCCTCACCCAACAACTTCTTTACTTGAGGAATAAACTCAAGCCCAAGAGGTGTGGCAATGCTAGCAAGTGTCTTTTTACAAAAGAGAAAATGTAGAGGTTGTCTAAGAGGGAAAGTTTCTTTAGTGTTTGTCTTTATTGTAAAATGAGTTTCCTTCTTAGCTAACCTCTTGGAGGAGACACTTACCTCCTTACACTTCTCTATAACCACTAATGGTTGTCCATATTCTTGGGGGTAGATTTCTTCACTAGATTCTTCCCCTTTTGCTTCTTCACTTTCACTAGAAGAAGGTGAAGTAGTAGGCTCATCTTGGCTACTATAAATGTCTTGGCCCCTCATAATCATGGTTTTTGTGGTGGGGCATCGAGAAGTAATGTGTCCTCTTCCAAGACATTTAAAGCACTTTATAGAGCTAGATTTCTCTTGCATACTAGCCTTAGGGGCTTGCTTTTCTATTGTCTTCCCCTTATCATCTTTGGGCTTAGAAGGTGTCACCCCTAAGATGCCTTGACCTTGGTCTTTCTTTGGATAAGAGTGAGAGCCATAAGATTTTGAAGTAGACTTCTTTTTAAGTTGTTGCTCTACCCTTATTTCCTAATCTAAGTTAGCCTCTACATTGTCCTTCCCATGGAAGTATGAGAGGTTAATGTTAGCCTCTTGAGGCTTTCTTTCCTTTTCTCTTCTATGGGAGTGAGGTCTAAGATGTGACCTATGCCTTCCTTTGTAATAGTCACGAAGTTCTTCACTTAGGCTCTTGCAAGAGTTATGACTACTATAGGAGGCATGTTTTTCTCTTTTCATTTCTTTCATTATTTTTCTTCTTTCTTCCTCTCTTATTTTCTTTCTTTCATCTTGACTTATTTCTTCCACTCTTTTTTTTCCTTTTTCTTTTCTCTCTTGTTTTTCTTTCCATAACTTGAGGGAACTCAACTCATCTAAGATTCTAGATAAAGGGTCTTTATGACTAGTACCCTCACCATTAACACTAGATGAATGATGACTCATGTTGGTTCCTAAGTTGTGGTTCTTTCTTGTTGGAGGTTTGAAAACAAAAGGTAAAAGAAACTATGGTTGAAACTAACCAAAACAAACACTAAAAGAGGTGTGAAAGATAAGGTAAAAAACTAATTGGTAAAAGGAAAGCTATCTAGGCGGTTTGACAATGGAAGGTAAAGGAAATAAGCTATGAAAGTAAGCAAGAAATGTAAACTAGGCGAATCCTAAGAGTGTTTGGATGACCACATTCAAGGCTCCCAACAAAACACTCACTATCCTAAGGAAAAATTGCCTAAAATTATTACACACAAATGGAAGTTTGGTAACCTATTGGAGGCTCCCAACACACTTCCAATGAAAGGCCTTTTTGTTACAAAACTTGAAAGCAATGAAGGTAAGTAAATTGCAAATTACAAAATTACAAAACGGTCCTCAATTTTTTGTGGTTGTTTTCTCTTTGGTGATTCACTCAATTTGGAGTGTTTCTTAGTCCAATAGCTCTTAAGGTGGTTGGCCCCTTGCGTCTTGACTCAAATTCTTCAAGGGATGACACCAATCCTCCTTCCAATTCCCTATATGGCAACCCACAAACAAGGAAACAAAGAGACAAGCAATAACCAAAGACCAAAAAAAAAATGAAATGAAAGCTAAACCAATGGAGTTTTAACAAGACAATTTTTCAAGGATTATTCAACAATTAAAGCAATGAAAAGGACATAGAAGCAAGCTAGGACTCAAAGAGAAACTTAGAATGGCTCTAGAGTAGAGTAAAAAATCTGAAAAAAAAAGACTAAAAAAAACCTCTAGCTTTGGCACTTGTCTTCACACTAATTTTCAATTGAAATTTCCAATTATAGAATAAATTTTGAGCCAAAACAACAAGCACACTTCCCTTTCACCTTTTTTTTTCTGGATACTTATTTTCCTGCCAACTTGTGTGATTTTTCGTATTTTTTCCTTTTATCCAAATCACTTTTTTCTTTTTTTATAACTTTTTTCCAGATGTCTAGAAAATTCAGTAAAAATTTCAACTCAAAATTCGAAGCAACCAATTCTCAGTAATTTTTACAATTTTGTATGTCAAAGCTGCCAGCACCAGCGATTTTTTTTTTAAGCATGGTATATTGATTGCCTTGGGCTTACTTTCAACCTTCCTATGTATGTTGAACTCACTAGGATTGTTAACCACAGTTTTAGGAGTTCAATATTCACTTAGGATCAACATTTCAGCCAGCAATTCAATCACCAAAACTCAAATTCACAATAGACACAATCATAAGGAAACCTAAAAGTTCAAGAAAAGGTTCACAATCAAAGACTCTCTAAGAATTTTGCATGAACATGTTAAGGACTAATTACCATGAAAGATTTGACTCAAATCAAATAATAGGCTAAAAGAATTTTATACACTCATGAACAAATGAGTTAGACAAAGAAACAAGAAAATAAAATTCAGCACAACATAAGAAATCTTATGTGACAAGTTTCATGACTAGACATGACTTCTATGACAAAACTACAATAGGTGAACAAGTCACTCTAGATTTTTGAGGTTTTCTTCTACTTTAATATTTTTGTAAGAATTTTATGGTTTAGGTTTCAGCCACCAAAAATAACAAGACAAAACTCAAAGGAACCTAAACTCAACACAATTCATGGTTCAAGAACAAGAACAAGAAATTTGAACCATAGAAAATCAAATTTAGCTTCTATAGCAAGTTTAATCGGTGGAAACTCTAAAGAATCATGTTAAAAACATTTAGCACAAGACATGTGAGGAGATACATGGAGAAAAATGAAGAAACAACAATGGAAGTGAAGGTAAAGCAAAAAAATTAATGGAGATTTAAGGAGCACCTACTTGAAGCTCTTGTGCTCTGATTACCACTTGATGGAAGCTTGCTTGTGGGGCTTCTATGGAGGTTGGATCTTTGAGCTTCAATGAGGTCCTTTAATGGTGATTTTCCACCATGGAGATGCAGCGGAAGAAAAAGGAGAAGAGGTGAGAGGAGGCGCCATCCACTAGGGAATAAGCCATGGAAGAAGGAGCTTCACCACCAAGATGAGCCTTGGATAAGAAGCTTGGACAGGATGCTTCAATGGAGGAAAAGAAAGAGGTAGAGAAAGAGAGAGGGGGAGCACGAAATTGAAGGAAGAAAAAGGGAGAGAAGTTGAACTTTGAGTTGTGTCTCACAAGACTCTCATTCATCAAAGTTACAACAAGTGTTACACATGCTTCTATTTATAGACTAGGTAGCTTCCTTGAGAAGCTTTCTTGAGAAAACTTCCTTGAGAAGCTTCTTTGAGAAAACTTCCTTGAAAAGCTAGAGTTTAGCTACACACACCCCTCTAATAACTAAGATCACCTCCTTGAGAAGCTTCCTTGAGAAGATTCCTAAAGAAGCTAGAGCTTAGCTACACATACCTCTCTAATAGCTAAGCTTACCTCCTTGAGATGAGAAGCTAGAGCTTAGCTACACACCCCCTATAATAGCTAAGCTCACCCCATGACAAAAAACATGAAAATACAAAAAAAAAAGTCCTTACTACAAAGACTACTCAATAGAGTGGCCAAAATACAAGGCCCAGACAAAGGAAAAACCTATTATAATATTTACAAAAATAATCGGGCTCATACTTAGCCCATGTGATGCAATCTTACCCCGCAAGGGCAATGGATAGAAAATTCCAAGTAGATTGGGCCATAGATGCAAGAGAAGGCCCTAGGGTTCTTATGAGCCTTAGGGTAGATTTCGGGCCCATGGGCTAAGTATGAGCCCAGTTATCTTTGTAAATATTAGATTAAGGTTTCATTATTTTTGGGCCTTGTATTTAGGGCTCCATAATGTAGGTAGGGTACCCTAGAAATATAGGATTTTTCAGCCCTTGTATTTTAGGGCACCTTGACTAGCTTTTGTATTAGGGGTAGTTTTGTAATTTCACATGCACTAAGTGGATATTTGATGTGTGTGGTTGGAAATAAATTTAATTGAATTGGTAGAAGCCCAATCCAATTAAATTTTAGAGGGGGAGGTGGACATTTGCTTACTACACCCCATTGCCACATCATATAGTCACACTTTGTGCATGTCCTTCATGCTTTTCATGCCACATGACACCTAAGCACGCATAGTGGAGAATCTTGGAATTGATATTGGATTAGTGGGCTGAACCATAACTAAAATTCACTAATCATAATTAGTGAAATTTTGGCTCCACAAATTCAATTTCAAATTCAAGTGATTGGGCCATAGATGCAAGAGAAGGCCCTAGGGTTCTTATGAGCCTTAGGGTAGATTTCGGGCCCATGGGCTAAGTATGAGCCCAGTTATCTTTGTAAATATTAGATTAAGGTTTCATTATTTTTGGGCCTTGTATTTAGGGCTCCATAATGTAGGTAGGGTACCCTAGAAATATAGGATTTTTCAGCCCTTGTATTTTAGGGCACCTTGACTAGCTTTTGTATTAGGGGTAGTTTTGTAATTTCACATGCACTAAGTGGATATTTGATGTGTGTGGTTGGAAATAAATTTAATTGAATTGGTAGAAGCCCAATCCAATTAAATTTTAGAGGGGGAGGTGGACATTTGCTTACTACACCCCATTGCCACATCATATAGTCACACTTTGTGCATGTCCTTCATGCTTTTCATGCCACATGACACCTAAGCACACATAGTGGAGAATCTTGGAATTGATATTGGATTAGTGGGCTGAACCATAACTAAAATTCACTAATCATAATTAGTGAAATTTTGGCTCCACAAATTCAATTTCAAATTCAAGTGAAATTTGAATTTCCCTCCAATTTTGTGTGACACTTAGGCTATAAATAGAGGTCATGTGTGTGCATTTTCTTCAACTTTGATGATTTAAATATTAAACTTCAGATTTCAAAACTCATTTGGAGCACAAAATTTCGTGCTCTTCTCTCCCTCTCCCTTCATTCATCTCCTTCTTCGTCCAAGCTCTTATCCATGGCCTCCTATGGTGGTGAGCTTCTTCTAGACTCATCTTCTCCTTGAAGTGGCGTCTCCTCTCTCTCTTCCTTTCTCCATTCCGCTTCCATTCATCTTCCAAGAATCAAAGGAATCCATTGATGAAGAAGATCCTAGGCCTACAAGCTCCAATGGAGCTTGCATCACCATGGGCTCGAAATCTACCCTAAGGCTCATGAGAACCCTCGGGCCTTCCCTTGGATCTCTAGCCCAATCTACTTGGAGTCTTCTATCCAATGCCCTTGCGGGGTAGGATTGCACCAGGATGAGGGACAAAGATGTCAAATTTATCCATCTTATTTAGCATTGTAATTGTGGTTTACAATAATGGCATAAACTTGAAAATCCTAATGAGTCATTAGAGACATCTAACAATAGCTTTCAAAATTTCCCCATGTGTGGTGTCGCTTGTCAATGTTAGGATTCACAAGCGATTCTCCTCAAATTTTAGCTAGCCTGCATCAATTAGACTTTGCACCTTATGCTTCAAGGCCCTACAATGCTCAATGGAATGCCCCGGGGCTTCTCCATGACAAGCACACGTTGCGTTCGAGTCGTATCCTCGGAGAAATGGAGGTTGATGTACCTTGGCTGGGGTTATGGCTACCATTGAATTATCAAGTAGACATGGGAGCAAGTCAGCATAGGACACCGGAATTGGGGTGAATTCTACAGGCTTTTTCACTGCAAAATTCATTTCTTGGTTGGTGTTTTGGTTTGTGCTAAAGGTGGTGTTCGTCATTGGAAGTGCGGTAGACAGGCTTTGCGGTTGATTTAGGGATGGCCTTTGTGGATAACTGGGTGGTGGGTAAGGAGAAGGTTTGTTATTGGCTGAGTAATGACATTGTTGGGTTGGTGGGAAACTTGGCTGTATAGAAATGGCAGTCACAGCATGGGTTTCTCCCTCATTCTCACCCTCTTCATTTGCCCCAGTTTTTTTTGCATTTATCAAAGCGTGATGATCAGATTTGCCTCTTTTTAGACCCACTTCGATCATTTCGCCAGCGAAGACCAAATTCGAAAAGCTTGAAGGTGTGTAACCCACCATTTTCCATAATAGAACACTAGTAATATGTCTACTATCATTGTTATTATTTCTTTCTTCGTCATTGAGGGAAACACTTGGGCTGCCAGATCCCTCCACCTTTGTGCGTATTCTTTGAAAGATCCGTGCCCCCTTTTTGCACATGTTCTGTAGTTGCATCCTATTCGAAGCCATTATACTGACACTGCCTAACGAAGGCAACCATTAGGTCCTTCCAAGAATGGACTCGGGAAGGTTCCAAGTTAGTGTACCAGGTAACAGCTACCCCAGTAAGACTTTGTTGGAAGGAATGTATCAGCAATTCCTCATCTTTTGTGTATGCCCCCATCTTCCGACAATACATCTTTAGATGGTTCTTGGGGCAAGTAGTCCCCTTGTACTTGTCAAAGTCCAGCACCTTGAACTTGGGAGGGGTGATGATATTGGGTACTAGGAACAACTCTTCTAGGTTAGCAAAGGCATAATCTTCACCTCCTTCAATGGCCCTGAGCCTTTCCTCTAGATGATCCAACTTTCCCATTTCTGCCATAGCATGAGGGTTTTTACTTGTTGTGGAATGCAAGAGGTGTAGTTGTGGGTGATACTGAGGGCCCTCCAAAGTGTTTTGCAGGGGTATACCACCAACTGCTTGCCCTTCAGTGGCATATCGGAGGCAAGGCTTGGAGTCGGCTAGATTATGGTGAGGAATTTCATGTGTCTCCCCCACGGTTTAAGAGACATGTGCATGATCAGTTTGGGGTTGCTGGCTCTCAATGGGTATAGGAGTGGAGTTATTGACATTCTCATTGGGAGTGTACGCCACATTGGGTGGCGTATAGTTGGGAGGCAAGCCATATGGCGGGAAGGCATGCTCGTTTTGAATTCGCACATCATGGGGTCGTCCGTACTTCCCAAATCTTTGCCCACCATATCTGAGGTTGGATGATTCATTTGGTTGATATCAGATGGGGGCATCGGGTTCACCTTAGGAACAGCCCTGGTAGTGGCAACTACAACCACATTGGCTTCCATTATCTTCTTCATGCTCATCATGGCCTCCATCATTGTGGCCATTTGCTCTTTCATGGCCTCCATGTCGGCCTTCATCTGCTCTTGCACCTCCTCTACTTCACCTATTACTCTAGCTCTAGCACGGGTTCGGTAAGGGCATCGTAAAGCGTGTTCTTTTCTTTTTGATAACAATGATTAAGTTCGTTTTTTTTCAAGGAAAGAATGCGATGAACAATGCAACCAATGAAAAGCATGGATGTATGTGAATGATGCACAGTTGAAGTATTGCGAATTTTTATGCAGGACATGGGGTTGAATCAATTTAGATTTTTAACATGGTTCATTACATCTTTGTCAAGGTGAAACAAGAAGTAACAAGGACATCAACAGTCCTAAATGTGTTTGGCAGTAGACGAAGCAATGATGTAACTCGATCCATTTTTTGCCCTAATTTTTTGCAAGATGGTTACTTCCATACTTCAACTTGACTTGATGAACCTTTTCGTAAAAGCATGAGCTTGGTTCAACCCCGTAATCCAAGGAATAGCAATTTTGATCGCCAATACTTCAACAATATTTCATAGAGATGAAAGACTCGGGAATACTTTAAGCTATGCATGGAAAATGTAATTATGAGATTGAGATGCCCGAAGAAACATCATTTCCTAGTTAACCACGCATTAGGTACCACGCTCAATCATTTTGTTTTGTTGTTGTGTTTTTTTTTTAAGAAATGGGTTTATGATCCAAACATGGTTGGTTCATGGTACCTAACACATGCAACTAAGAATGTAGTGTGAATTTTCACGCTTCCCCTTTTTTTTGTTTTTTTTTGTAGAGGAGAACACAAGGATCATGCATGAGCAAACATGAAAATAAAAGGTATGCAGTTTGTAGAACAAAAAGTATGTTGAACGCATATGCATGATGATGCAATGACTCATGCAAAATGTGAGGCTGGAATATGATAACAGACAATTGCAGGAACGATATGTTCATTATGATGCCATGAAGAGATGTTTATGCGATGCATGATATGAATGCATTTACAAACATGAGAGCCCGGAAAATTATCTCTTCTTACTTGCACATTCGAGGGCGCAGTGCCCCAGGTGTGTAGTTAAGAAGGTGATACGGATCTTCCGGCTTCCCATGAGAAAAGACAAGACCAACATACAATGCATGCGTGACGACATGATGCAGACGTGCAAAAGTGCAACACGGGGATATACACAGTATGGCAATATCCACAAATAATCATACAACAAAGGCATACATGACATTTAGGTTATATGCATGGCAATGTTTAAAAGGCACGCAACGTGTTTGCTCCGTGCCCCTATTTTAGGAACCTAAATGGGAGGAACTAAAAGGCTTTTAGTGATAATTCCCAAGGTTGTCATATCTCTCTTGATGGTTTCTAGAGGTATCATCCCCTTCGAAAGAACATATTGCGGCAGTAGGGACTACCAGCAACAATATGTTATCAAAGAGAAAAACTCTAGATGAGGGTTCACTGTTATCAAGCAAGTCGGAGACCTAGCATGACCACATATTCACCTCCACTCCTTATGTTCCCATGGACCCAAGTAGGAAAATTTCCCCAGATGGGGTACTTTTACAAAATTTTTCCCAAACTAGGGTCATTTTCAAAAATTTTACGGGGAGGGGTTGTTTTTCACGTAAACTGCATGGGCCTCTGAGCAAACCGCCATTGGCAATGGCGAGTTTGCTGCACTGAGGAACCCGCCATCCCCATTGGCGATTTCGCCATGCATGGGGGAACCGCCAGTCAAACTGGCGAGTTCCTGGCAGGAGAGCACAGCCTGCCTTACAGGCTACCTGCTGCTGCAGGAGAGACAGGAAGAACTCGCCATTGGTGCAGGCGAGTTGCAGCTTTGGTGCAGGGAAGAACTCGCCAGTTTGACTGGCGAGTTGAGCTTCAAAATTTTTTTTTATAAAACGCGAGATATGGGACTCCGTATGCATGCTTTCTTCTTCTTCTGCTTATCTTCCTCACTGCATTCCTTTCTTCCATTGCATTGTTTCTTCTTCTGTTGGTATTAGGTGTTTTTGTAAGTATTATGTTAACTGAAAATTTTAAAATTTTTTGTGTTATATATATTAAGTTAAGTTTAATTTATATTTCAATTTTAATTGAGAAATATTTTACGTATTGTAGGTGAAGTTTTGAATCTTATTTGCGTTGTCCTAACACTACACTGTGTATTCTTCATACATTCTTTGGATTGCTATTCTTAATACGCGCTTCCGGTAAGTTAATTTTTTTTAATGCTGTTTGCCCTATATTTTTCTGTTATATATACATGTGTTAAAATAATTTCAGTTCACATATTAATATTATTTAGGTTAGGTTTATGTTAGGTTAGTTTTAGTTGATTTATAAATATAATTTTAAGAATATTAGTTAGGTTAGTTTTAGTTGATTTATAAATATAATTTTGATAATATTAGTTATTCAATAGCAATGGCTTTCTGTTTCACCAACCAAGCTTTTTTGTACGACACCTTGTACGCAAATTGACTGTTAATCCTCTCTTGAATCAATGAAATTTTTATCGATGGATCTTCTCTGATCATGCCTGTCAATAGAATAACAAAATATAAATGACAATTAAGGCTAAACAATAACATAATATGAACATAACATACGTACCTACTACACAAGTGGCAATTAAATCTGAATCAAGTTTCTCGTGATCTTGGGTCATGGTCATATTGAGACATGTGTGTGGTCCACCTCATTGAGTGACTTTCCATGAATCAGTTTTTTTTTATAGAATTGCCCTCATGTAGAAAGGGCAAGGACAATCTGCATATTTATTCACGCAACAAACCACAACTTGTCCCATTTGCTTTCAACCACTTTGAAACTTTGATGCACCTTCATAACATATTGTTTGACCGCATTCTTGACCGCATCTTTACTATCAAATTCCATGCCAACATATAATTCTTGGCCAACATTAAAACTGGATGGCATCTCCAAACCACAAATGTCCTCCTCATCAGGATGACTCCAGTTGATATTATTATAATGCAAAGCATCATTCCAAAATGGATTCTGAATTCCTTGTACACCTTATAGTCCAAAAAAAAATTCAAATCATACTTATTTGGCCTTTAATACGATTGTCGTTAAATAATAAATGTATTGACATATTTTTTAAGAGGAAATCATACCTTCTGCTGGGTGAACAATTCTTACTGGTGGAATCATGTCGGACACTTCACTGTCGGTATCTGATATACCGTCAACACTGTCATCTTCGTCTAACGACTCTTCAACGTATGAGTTAGACACAAGATAATCATCATCATCTTCGTCAAGATTTAAATTGCTCATATTTGTTGGCGGTTGTGTGTCATCATTAGATAAATAATTTCCACATGATGTAAGGGAATTTGCAGAATGAAACATTGAACCACCAGCCACATCCTTTTCTATGTACAATTCTAGAACTGACATTTCTTGTTGTTGTTTAAAACTTTCCAGCATCGTTTCAACGTCTTCGTCGTCGCAAATTTGCAAGGCAATATATTTTCCTGACACTAAAAATCTATAACTAATAGCAGAAATAATTTCATTATTTTCTAACTTTACCTTGTCTCCAATTTTTTTCTTCAAAGCATTGAAACTAATTCCACGTTTAATCTGAATCTCTTTTTTACTGCCTTCAAATATTACACCATCATTATCTTCATATACCCTTCCATTGAAATACAACACTGTTATAACCGAATTCATCGTGTACCTACAAAAACAATATTTTAATTAATTATTCATAATAAATTCAAAATAGTAAAATGTAGCAAATAAAAAAAATTATAATACAAAATATTTTAGTGCAAACTAAGAAATAAAAAAAAATTACTTAAAAAAATTACTTGAAAGCTGAAAGCTAATTTAAATTAAAAATTACTTTAAAAAAATTATAATACAAATTATTTTACTGAAAACTAAGAAATAAAAATAATTACTTAAAAAAATTATTTGAAAGCTGAAATCTAGTTTTAATTAAAAATTACTTAGAAAAATTATCATACAAATTATTTTACTGCAAACTAAGAACTAAAAAAAAATACTTAAAAAAAATTACTTGAAAGCTGAAATCTACTTTTAATTAAAAATTACTTAAAAAAATTATCATACAAATTATTTTACTGGAAACTAAAAAAAAAAAAAATACTTGAAAGCTGAAATTTACTTTTAATCAAAAATTACTTTAAAAAAATTAGCATACAAATTGTTTTACTGGAAACTAAGAAATAAAAAAATTATAGCCTCATTCAAATATTTAAAACTGAACAAGCAAATACAAAACTTTAGTTTGTACCGAGATTACTTTAAAAAATTACTTAAAAAAATTACTTATATTTGCTTGTCCCAGTACCTTTATTTTTACCCCAATTGATCTCATTTTGTGAAAGTTTTGTTCGCCCATGGAGGCACCCATCATTTTCTAAAACTTTCATACTTATTACACTCCTATCAAATGCTTCACCTTACCACTTTCATCTCATTTCAGCTGAAATCAATTTCAAGTTTAATTCATCGCCTTAAATCAAGCACACACTAAAAGGTTCTCTTACAATTATCTATAATTAGAGTGTTAAGGAGCTTCTTTATGACATGATCAATAGACAAAAATATAATGGATAAAAAATGAAAGATAATCCTCTTAAAAAAGAACATTTTTCAATAACAATAAGACATATTTATAGGAATTGGAATCTTGTTGATCTCCTGTTAAAATATAACCTAGTTTTCTATGTACAATATAATTAATTATTCATAATAAAAAAAATTACTTTCGCAAAATCATAACACAAATTATAGCCTCATTCAAACATTTAAAACTGAACAAGCAAATACAAAACTTTATGCGGAATTCCTAGACACTCACAATTTTAAAAACTGAAATCTCAGTACACAGCAACGTTAAGATGAATTTCGCGTATATAAAGCCCTTAAATCTGAGTACAGCAACGTTGAAGAAGCAAATAAGCGGAATTCCTAAACAATCACAAATTTAAAAACTAAAATTTGAGCACGCAGCAACGTTGAGATAAAAACTGAAATTGCAACGTTGAGATGAATTTAGGGTTTATATAGCCCTTAAATCGCCACCAGCACTGGCTAATTCTTCTTCCCTAACTCGTTGGTGGGAGTTGCAACTTGCCCTCAAGTTTCCAATGGCAGTTGCAACTCCCCTACCTGAAAAACGTGCCTGCCTTTTTTACTTTCGTCTGAAAAAGCTGGAATCTCCCTCTAAAAAAGAAAGCTAATCCTGCAAAAGCAAAACCGCTAATTTGACTGGCAGTTTGCTTACCTGTGCTCAGACTCGCTAGAAGGGCTGGCGATTTGCAGGTGGTATGAACTCGCCATCACCACTGGCGTTTTCCTTGCCACGTGGGAGATGGTCAGCAAACTCGCCATTGGCAATGGCGGTTTGCTATGTTTCCCATGCAATTTACGTGAAAAACAACCCCTCCCCGTAAAATTTTTGAAAACGACCCCAGTTTGGGAAATATTTTGTAAAAGTGCCCCATCTGGGGAAATTTGCCACCTAGGTATAGGGCCCCTTTTCAATTCACTGTGTGTGCAGAAAAGGTGTTGGTGTTGTGTGCATCAAATGAATAAATATCTATCTTATGCATACATTTCAAAAACACACTAAAAGCATCATAGAGTTATATGCAAGAACGTAAGAGAAATAAAAGGAAACCGACAAAAGAGGAAGTCATGATATTGCACGAGATTAGAAGGCCTAACTCTCTAAAAATAGTCTCCTGTGGTGTCGCCAACTGTTGCAACCTACCCTTCGGTAGGAGGGCGACGCGAGGGCTCACGGGTGCGTCTTCTAAGAAAGGAAAATGCGTGGAGTCTCCGCCAACGTTTATTCGAGGAAAACGTCGGAAAAACCGAAAAGGTGTGGTCTACGAACTTTAAGTGTGAAAGGTTCAGGAGTTGTATTTACGTATGGGGAAGGTGTTAGCACCCCACACGCCAATCACAAGGGATGGCAGCCTTTAATCAAATGTGCAAATATGACTTCAAATTATTTTATTTTCCCTTTCTTACATTTTTATGTCTTTTACGCTTTTTGTATTTTTTATCTTTTTATGGTCGACAAGGGTGTTTCCCTTGCTCCTACATATTCCTCAATTGTGATAAGGAAATCAAACCTACGTAGTTCTTTCAAAAGGGGCAAATCAAGTGATTCTTTTTTACTTGGAAGATGGTCATTTAAGGCGTTGAACCTTTAAAATGATCCATTTTACTTGGTTAGAAAGCTAAGGCGTTGGACCTCTAACCATCTCACGAGGTCGACAAAAGCAGGGCTTTTGCTCCTACGTATCCTTCATCGAAGAGGAAATCAGACCTACGTAGTTCTCGCAAAAGGTAGTAAAGTGATGTGTTGATTTTATGCTTTTGAACGGTCCATGTTAACCGATAAAAGCAAAGAGGACCGTTTAAGGTGTTGGACCTTAAAACATTTTTTTTTTTATTTTTGCGGACAAAACTTGATTTCTAAGTTGATTTTAGCCTTAGTTTCACTTTGGTTATTAGTCAATTCATTCAAGGAAACTTCCAAAGAAAAACGTCCGATTGATTTTTTTGATTATTTTATTCAAAGATATTTTGATTATTTTATTATTATTTTTTAGGATATTTTGATTATTTTTTTATTATTTTTCCTTTTTATGGTTTAACCGTGGTTACAACGTGAACGATCGGTTAGATTTTGTTTTAATAGTGATTAAACGAGATTACAACATAAATGATCGGTTGAAATTCATTTTTATCATTTATTAGGTGAGAAAACGGCTTTAAAAAATGGTTAAAGCACGTTAAAAACAGAATAAAAGAAAACTGAAAGTAAACGAAATTAAAGTGAAAGTACACAAAACAAGAAATGAATTGGGAGTCTCAGATTCGAAAACTTACACGTTGAAGAACGAAGAACGGATGAAGAACAGTGAAGAACGATGAAGAATTTCCATATAATCGCTTACGGAAGCGTTACGGAAGCACTTCGACTCGATTTTTCTTCACGAAAACGTGTTTTTTGCCCAAAATAGCCGAAATGCATAGCCAAGGGGTCTTGAACATTTTGAAACAGCTCCCCCCTCCCCTATTTATAGGAAAAAAGGGAGGTGCTTGCCGCCCAGAGACTTAATGAAGAAGATTTCTAAGCGCACCTGAATTTCTAAGTTCACCCCCCTTTTCGTATTTTACGGAAAAGTTACGGAAGCCTTACGGAATTGTTTTGGATTTGATTTTCATCTTTTTTCTCTTCCCTTTCACCCCCTTTTTTGCTGATTCTTTTTCCGTAACGTTATGGATTACGTAACGATACTTGTTTTCTTTCCGTAATGTCATGAAACTTTACGGATTATCCAACCACCCCTCTTCGGCTTCTGGAATGTTACGGAACTTTACAGATTACGCAATAATGTTTCCTTTCGACTCCCGACATGTCGCGGAACTTCACAGATTGCTTAACGATGGGTGTCAAGTTCCTCGAAGCGGTCAAGCGAAGGTTGCATGCCATCAAACAATGGTCCCTGGACGAAATTAGGGTATAACAATAACCACCAATGATTCCATTACAAATGCCCCTAAGTTCTTTATCTTTCCTTAACGGGATTTCCCACGACTTATGGACTCTTTGTATAATCTTGAAACTTTGCGCAACGAAATCTCTCACAAGGAAAGGAGAGAGGCTTTCTTCCGTCGGTGCTCCCCTCATGGGGTACCCTAACTGTCTTATAGCAAGTGCGGGATTGTAGTTAATGCAACCCCTCGTTCCTATCAACGGGATGTTTGGGTAGTCCCCACATGAGAAGAGAACTCCCTCCTTTCTTTCCTTCCATCGAGGAAACCAGTTGATTGTTCTGCCTCCTATCCCCGCCAAGTGTTGGTCCCAATCTACTATTCTCTTTTCGACACACGAGCGATGGCTTCGAAGCGGACATGGATGCCTTATGTCTTGTTGGAATAGGTGTGAAACCAACCATACACAAAGAGCGGGTAAACAACAGATGATCTGTGCGCTACTCTTCTCGCACCTTCGGTCAAATGTGTCAAATAAGTCCGCCAAGATAGCTACCACCGAGCTCTCTTTGCTGTGGTGATATGCAAGGAAAGCATCAATTGCGGCTAGGTCCACCAAACCATCCATGTTTGGAAAGAGGACAACCCCAAAGATTAGCAATGCTAATACGTCCATAAATGGGACCCACTCCTCTTGATTCGCCATATCCCTCACCTTGCCTTCTAAGTACTTCTGTGGTAGGCCCACTACGCCATTTCGAGTCTGCTTTACACGATCTAACTCTCTTGCCGAATCCCTGACCACAATTGCAATCTTGCTCAAGGAGGGAAGAAACTCGGAGGAAAGATACGGTTTCCTTCCCCCAAGAGGACATCCTAGAATCTCCTCAAATTATTTGACAGTCGGTACTAATTGGAAGTCTCCAAACGTGAAGCATCTCAAAGGCTGGTCATAGTATTGGGTGAGTGATGCAACGACTTTCGTGGATATCTCTGCTATGGTCAAATCTAAAATATTTCCGTACGCCTTGTGGAAGGCTTGCATTTGGAGAGGTCCATCAATCGCCCCAACTCCTTAAGGCTCCTGACATCTAGGCCCTTAACCTTGACTTGATAGAATCTTTTTCCAGTTTGATTTGTTCCCATGTTTTACTAAAGTGAAACAAAAACCCAATGCGGATCAAAACTCCAACATGTATCATGGGTGGAATGGATGAATGCATGAAGAAATGCATATGACACAGATGCAATTTATGAATACGGGAGCCCGGGAAATTGTCCTCTTCTCAGATACAACGTTTGGGGCGGCACGACGCCCGACGTATGTATTTAAGAAGGTGACACAGACCCTCCGTTGGTTTGCCAAAGAGAGGGGATCAAGACGGAACCCGTGCATGATGCATATGCGAAAGGCACAATACGGGGATGTACATAGTACGACAATATCCACATACAAATATAAGCAAAGGGGTACATGAAACTTAGGACTACATGCATGGCAGTGTGAAAAGTGGCACGCAACGTGTTTGCTCCATGCCCCTATTTTAGGGACCTACATGGGAGAGAGCTAAAAGGGCTTTTTAGTGATAATTCCCAAGGTGGTCATATCTCTCTTGATGACCTCTAGAGGTATCATCCCCTTCGAAGAACATATTGCAGCAGTAGGGACTACTAGCAACAATATGTTGTCAAAGAGAAAAACTCTAGATGAGGGTTCACTATAATCAAGCAAGTCGGAGACCTAGCATGATCACAGATTCACCTCCACTCCTTATGTTCCCACGAACCCAGGTATAGGGCCCTTTTTCAACTCACCGTGGGTGCAAAAAGTGTTGGTGTTTGTGTCCATCAAATGAATAAATATTTACCTCATGCATACATTTTAAAACACACTAAAAGCATCAAAGAGTTATATATACAAGAACATAAGGAAAAAAGAAAAGGGAACAAAGGAGAAGTCATGGTAAGGAATGCACACTGATTGATTGGCCTAACTCTCTAAAAACAGTCCCCAGTGGAGTCGCCAACTGTCGCAACCTACCCTTCGGCAGGAGGGCAACACAAGAATCATGGGAGCGTCTTCCAAAAAAGGAATACGCGCGGAGTCGCCACCAACGTTTATATGAGGAAAACGTCGGAAAAACCGGAAAAGACGTGGTCTACGAACTTTAAGTGAAAGGTTCAGGAGTTGTATTTACGCACGGGAAAGGTATTAGCACCCCACGCGTCTGTCACAACGGAAGGCAGCCTTTAATCAAGTGTGCGAATATGAATTCAATTTGTGTTATCTTCCCCTTTTTTACGTTCTTATGTCCTTTTTATGTCTTTGTATATTTTTTATCTTTTTGTGATCGACAAGGGTGTTTCCCTTGCTCCTACGTATTCTTCAATTGTGATAAGGAAATCAGACCTACGTAGTTCTTTGAGAACTAAACGTTGGTTAAATTATTTTTATCTTTTTTTGCAAGATATATATTGATTGAATGAAAGGTCATTTAAGGCGTTGGACCATTAAATGATCTTTCGATTCTTTTGAAAGGAGAGAAAACATTAAGGCATTGGACCATTAATGATCTCTTGGTTTTCAAAAGAGGTAACAAAGCTACGTGATAATTTTAGGCTTTTAGAAATCCACGTTTAACCAATAAAAGTGGAAAAGACCATTTCAAGGCGTTGGACCTTAAAAATGGATTTTTAGGTGATGACAAAAGTTTGATTTATGAATTGATTTTAGCCTTAGTTTCACTTTGGTTATTAGTCAATTCGGTTAAGAAAGAAAAATCCCAAAGAAAAAACGTCCGATTGATTTTTTTTATTATTTTACTAAAAGATATTTTTTTATTATTATATTATTATTTTGCCTCTTTTTTGTTTTAAATATGGTTACGGCATGACCGAACGGTCGAATTTCATTTTAACAGAAATTAAAAGACGTTACAATTCAAATGATCGGTGGAAATTTATTTTATTTTTTGATTAGGCGAGAAAATGACATAAATAAATGACTAAAGCACGTCAAAAGGGGGTACGGAAAGTAAATGAAATGAAAATAAAAGCATGCGAAACAAGTGGGGACCACTAAGGGTACATAGAATGCATTGAAAAGTTCGATTTCGGGAACTTACCGGTTGAAGACCGAAGAACGATGAAGAACAAACGAAGAACGATGAAGAACGATGGAAAATCTTCGGGAAATCGCCTACGGAAACGTCTCGAAAGCGTTACGGAAGCGCCTTGGCTTGGATTTTCTTCACGGAAACAATTTTTCTCACTAATTTTAACTGATTCTCAGATACCAGGAGGGTTGAACATTTTTGTTTTGCCCTCCTTCCCCTATTTATAAGGGAAAAAAGGGTGGTGGTTGCCGCCCAACTCGCCTAGGTGAGCTAGGTTGCTTCCACCAGAGGGCACCGCCTTCTGTTGGAAGATCCTGGAAGGCCTACGTGGGCCTAATTGCTATTTGTACCCCCCTGTTTACTAAATGCACCCCTTGCCTTTTTTGCTGATTCTTTTTCCGTAACGTTACAGAACTTTACGAATTACGTAACGATACTTGTTTTGTTTCTGTAATGTCACGAAACCTTACGGATTACGTAATCATCCCTTCATTGGCTTCCGGCATGTCACAGAACTTCACGGATTGTGCAACAATGCTCCCTTTTGACTTCCGGCATGTCACGGAACTTCACGGATTGCCTAACGATGTGTGCCAAGTACCTCGAAGTGGTCAAACGAGGGTCGCATGCCAACAAACATATGGTCCCCAGACGAAATTAGGGTATGACAGATGTTTTTAATCTAATTTCAGGAATTAATGAAGCATTGGGCTTGTATCTAGAATTGGACTTGAAGAGGGCAGACTAATTTATTCTACAAAATTAGATCTTATCTTATCTTATCTTATCTTATCTTATCTAGATATTATTTAGATTTGATCTCATCTAGATATTATTTCATCTAGATCTTATCTTATCTTATCTAGATTTGATTTGATTTTACTTATGGGCTTGGATTTAAAACAAATTTGTAAGCTTTGGGGTTGAAAAACTATATAACAACACCAAGGTTCTAGTTTAGCTCTCTCTCTCCTCTCTCTCTTCTATTTTTCATTTTTAGTTTTAGTCTCTCTTCTCTTTCTCTTTTATTTTCGGTTTTTTTTACAATTCCAGTTCAGACTTTTAGTTTTATCAATAAAATTTCGTTCTCTATTTGATTATTGGAAGGCTAAGTCCGCACCGTTGTTTTCTCTTGAGGATCAAGCACAATTCTCTTTGAGGTTCTATTATTATTGTTAAATTCTGTTTAGTTTTTCCTCTTCACTAATAACTCTGAATTTGTTGCTATTAATTCATGCATGCTTAGTGCTTGATTAATTGTCTCTATGCTTAATTTACGTTCATGCTTAATGATTGTTTATGAGTAATTGGTGTGTGTGATGCTTAATCACATAATGAATGCTTTATGTTACATTTCGCTTAGTAATTTAATTTAGGGTTGGATTAAGTGGTTGAACTGATAAAGAATAAATTCTCGCAACCTACGATAAGAGACTTGCTTGTGAATCAAAGGGAAGCAACGTATTTTAATTCTGATAATTTCTAATACAATTTTACTCGGTGTTTAATTTACAAAAGCAAACAACCTCCCCCCCCCCCCCAAATTTGTTACTATTTCCTACTATTTGTTATGAACATTTGGTGTATCATTGCTCGTTAGGAAACGACCTAGGATCACTTCCTATTTACTACATTTTAATATTTATTTGATTTGGGTACGGCCTCGATCAGTTTCACAATGTTTCGAAAGGAAATAAGCCAAAAAAACTCAAAATGGGGGTGAACTAATCAATTTAAGGGGTGTTCCTCAGCCCTGAGCCCATCAGAAATCTTCTGGTGGAAGCAACAACTCACTTGGGTGAGCTGGGCCCCCAATTTGTTACTATTTCCTACTATCTATTATGAACAATTAGTGTATCATTGCTCGTTGGGAAACGACCTAGGATCACTTCCTAGTTACTAAAATTTAATATTTATTTGATTCGGGTACGACCTCGATCAGTTTCACAATGTTTCGAAAGGAAATAAGCCAAAAAAACTCAAAATGGGGGTGAACTGATCAATTTAGGGGGTGTTCCTCAGCCCTGGGCCCATCAGGAATCTTCTGGTGGAAGCAACAGCTCACCTGGGTGAGCTGGGTGACAACCTCCTCCCCTATTTTGGCTATAAAATGGCGGAGGAGGCTGAGGGGAAGGGGTTCAGCCCCTTTAGCTATCAGATTTCGTGACGTTTCTGTGATCAATTCTGCTAACGTTCTTCGTCATTCTTCTTTCGTTCTTCATCGTTCATCGATCTTCGCCTAGTTAGTTTTCAATTTCAAAGCTTTGAATTCATTCTATACACCCTTAGGGGTCCATTCTTGCTTTGTATGTTTTCATATTCATCTCGTCTACTTTTAGTATTCTTTTTCTTCGTTTTAAACGAGTTTCGACCGATCGTTTAAGCTGTAACCTCACTTAATCAATGCCAAAATGAATTTCAACCGATCATTTGCGTTGTAATCTCATTTAATCGCCTTTAAAATAAAATTCAACCGATCGTTTATGTTGTAACCTCGGTTAATCATAAAAAAGGCAAGTTTCAATCGGACATTTACTTTGAAAGTTCTATTTAAATGAGTTGAGAAATAACCAAGTGAAACTAAGGCCAAAATCAACTCACAAATCAAGCTTTTGCCCGCAAAAAGGTCATTTGAAACCGTTTCAAGGTCCAACGCCTTTACGGTCCTTTTTTACTTTTATCGGTTAAAAGTCTAAAATCAACACCCCGCATAACTTTCTTGCTTTCCAAAGAACTACGTAGGTCTAAGTTCCTCATCACAAGTGAGGATACGTAGGAGCAAAAGCCCCGCTTTTGTCGACCCCAAAAGATAAAAAACATAAAAAAGGGAAAATAAAATAAAAGTCATGATTTTGCACATTTGATTAAAGGTTGTCGTCCCTTGTGACAGATGCATAGGGTTCTAATACCTTCCCCGCGCATAAAAACAACTCATGAACCTTTTATTCTTAAAGTTCGTAGACCCGCTTTTTGGTTTTTCCAAATGTTTTCCTCAAATAAATATTGGTGGCGACTCTGCGTGTTTTCCTTACTTGGAAGACGCACCTGTGAGCCTCGCATCGCCCTTCCGCTGAAGGGTAGGTTGCGACACATATAAATAGGTGTGCTAGGGAAGTTGAGGAGGGGTTCCAAGGGCCAGAAGGTGAAGGAACTAAGAGAAGAGAGAAAGAAGAAGAAGAAAGAAGAGAAAACAAGGCTGAGGCACTACCGAATCACAACCGCGATCATTCCCTACATCGTTCCTTGTTCGGTGTTCTTCGTGCGACCATTGGTTAGTTTTGTTTTAAGATTTAAATGTGATCTATGTACCCTTAGGGGTCCCCCTTGTTATTTTGTGCATATCCATCTTCTCCATCTATCATCGACGATCTCGTTTTTCTTTGTAAAGTTCAATCTTAACTGATCACTAATGTTGTAAAGTTGTCTTTAAAGAGATTGAAAGTTAATAAACAAAATGAAGATAAAACCAACTCATAACTAATTTCTTTTTATCAAATATTACTTGAGATCGTTTCAAGGTCCAACGCCTTAAAAGATCATTTCAAGGTCCAATGCCTTAATGGTTCTCTCCGCTTTTCAAAGTCTAAAACATTGTTTCAAGGTCCAACGCCTTAAATGACTTTTTGTTCACAATTAAAATGAATCTTTTGAAAACATAAAAATCAATTTAACACACAAACATTCAGACTTAAAGAACTATGTAGGTCTGAATTCCTCATAGCACCTCAGGATACGTACGAGCAAGGGCAACACCTTTGTCCACCCCAAAATATAAAGAAACATAAAACGGAAAATACATAATTTTGAAGTCACGTTACGCACATTCAATTAAAGGTTGTCGTCCCTTGTGATGGGCGCGTGGGGTGCTAATACCTTCCCCATGTGTAAACAACTCCCTAACCTGTCTTTTCAATATTTGCATACCTCTTTTTGGTTTTTCTAATGTTTTCCTCCAATAAAGGTTGGTGGCGACTCCCACGTGTTTTCTCTTTAGAAGACACACCTTTGGCGTTTTGCCTCGCCCTTCCATCGTAGGGTAGGTTGCAACAGATGGCAACTCCACTGGGGACTATTAGAGAGTTAAGCATTTGATCAATGTGTAATGTTTTATCGTGACTTCTTCTTTATTTATGCTCCCTCTTCTCTTTTATCTTTTGTTTTGTCCATATTTGTGTATAAACTTTGCTATGTTATTGTGTTTGGTGTGGGTCTGTCTATCTATTACATTCGTGGTTAGAAATATTTTTGTTTTATGCACACATGGCACCTACACCTTTGCACACACGTTGAAATATTAGGCCCTATACCTAGGTCTATGTGAGCCACAAGGAGTGGAGGTCGATTTGTGGTCATACTAGGTCTCTGACTCGCTTGATAACAATGAAGCCTCATCTAGAGTTTTCCTTTTTTAGTGATGCATTGTTGCTGATAGTCCCTATTGCCACAATGTATTACCTAAGAGGATGATATCTCTAAAAGCCAGTAAAGTTATATGAAACCACCATTGGGAGTTGTCACTAGAAGTGGACTTTTGGATCCATTCCATTAGGTTCCTAAATTTGGGGGGCACATAGCAAACTTACTCTAGCTTGTTCCTTAATCGCATCATGCATTTCTTTATGGCATCGTAATGAACATATCATTCCTACATTTATCATTTATCATATTCATGCATTGCATTTGCATGAGTCATTGCATTATCATACATCTTCATTTAGCATGCTTTTGTTTTACCAACTACATACATTCTATTTTCATCGTTCGCATGTTATGTTCACTCATACATGATCCTTGCATTTTCCTCTACAAAAAATAAAACAAAAAAACACCAAACAAAAAAAAGAACAAAAAGAAAGCCACAATGAAGAATGAAGTTTACACCATAGTTACATGTGTTGGGTACCATGATGATAGCTATAAACAAACCATGTTGGGATTATACACTCATTTCTCTTAAAGAATGATTGAAATCATGTGAACATAGTACCTAATGCATTGTTAACCAAGAAATGATGGTTCTTCGAGCGTCTCAGTTTGATCTCATAATTACATTTGCCATGCATAGCATAAGTATGCCCAAGTCATTCATCTCTATGATACGTTGTCGAAGTATTGACAGTCAAAATTTCTATTCCTTGGATTATGGGGTCGAACCAAGCACGTGCTTTTAAGAAAAAGGTTTCATCAAGTCAAGGCCAAGTATGGAAGTAACCAGCTTGCAAAAGTTGGGGCAGAAGATGGATCGAGTTTACATAGCTTGGATTATGATGTCCATGTTTTATTTTCAGTTTCACTTTGACTCTGACAAGATGTGATGAACCATGTTGCTTTAATGAAAATCTGAACTGATTCGATCCTATGTTCTACTGAATGTCCTGTGTAAAACTTGCAATACTTCAACAATATATCATTCACATAAATCCATGCTTATTTTTCTTTTCACATTTGGATGCATTGCTCATTGCATTCTTTCCTTGAAATCAGAACCGTAATCATTGTAATCATAAGGAAAGAATGCGCTTTAAAGTGCTCTTACCGAACGTGTGCTAGAGCTGGAGTAATGAGTGAAATAGAGGAGGTGCAAGAGCAGATGAAGGCTGACATGGTGGCCATGAAAGAGCAAATGACCACAATGATCGAAGCCATAATGAGTATGAGAAAAATGATGGAGGTCAACATGGATATAGTTGTTGCCACAAGTACCACCACTGAGGTGGACCCGACTCACCCATCTGGCCTCAATCAAGTAAATCCTCCAGTCTCGGATATGGTAGGGCTGGGAGGCAAAGCGTTAGGAAGTACAGGCGGCCCCCATTTTGTGCAAGTTCAAAACAGGCATTCCTTCCCACCATATGGCTTGCCTCCCAACTATACAGCACCCAATGTTGCACACGCTCCTGATGAGAATGTCAATAACTCCACTCCCATACTAATTGAGAGCCAACAACCTCAATCTGGTCAGGCACAGGTCCCTCAACCCATGGGGGGAGACACATGAAGTACTGCGAGACCACACTCTAGCTGACTTCAAGCCTTGCCTCAGATATGCTACTGAGGGGCAAGCATTTGGTGGCATACCCCTGCCAAACACTTTAGGGGGCCCTCAGTATCCCCCACAACCACAACCCTTGCATTTTGCAGTGGGAAGAGTCCCTCCTTCTCTGGTGGAAAGGGAGAAATTAGATCATATAGAGCAAAGGCTAAGGGTCATTGAAGAAGGTAGAAATTATGCCTTTGCTTACATGGCAGATTTGTGCCTAGTGCTCGATGTGGTCATTCCTCCGAAGTTCAAGGTGCCAGACTTCGATAAGTACAAGGGGACTACTTGCCCCAAGAATCACTTGAAGATGTACTATAGGAAAATGGGGGTATACGAAAAAGATGAAAAATTGTTGATGCGTTTCTTCCAAGAAAGTCTTACTGGGTCAGCCATCACCTAGTACACCAATCTGGAGTCTTCTCAGGTCCGTTCTTGGAAAGACCTAATGGTTGCCTTCATTAGGCAGTATTAGTACAATTCTGATATGACTCCAAAAAGAATACAACTATGGAACATGTTTAATAGGGAGCATGAATCTTTCAAAGAATACGCCCAAAGGTGGAGGGATCTGGCAGCTCAAGTAATGCCCCCAATGATGGAGAAGGAGATGATAACAATGATAGTAGACACGTTACTGGTGTTCTACTATGAGAAGATGGTGGGTTACACGCCTTCAAGCTTTGTCGATTTAGTTTTCACTGGCGAAAGGATCAAAGTGGGTCTGAGAAGAGGAAAATTTGATTATCCTGCTTTGATGAATAGGAAGCTTGGGGCAATTGGAGAGAATAAGAAGGAGGGAGGAACCCATGCTGTGACTGTCGTTTCTACATGGCCAAATTTCCCACCAGCTCAACAATATCAATACTCAGCCAATATTAGCCTTTCTCATTACCCACATCCCTATCAGCCAAGAACACCCAATCATCCACAAAGGCAACCCTTAAATCAACCAAAAAACTCACCCGCTGCACATCCGATACCAAACACCACCCTTAACACGAACCAAAACACCAACTAGGGAAGGAATTGTCCAGAAAAAAAGCCTGTAGAATTCACCCCAATTCTGGTGTCATATGCTAACTTACTCCCATATCTACTCAATAATGCAATGGTAGCCATAATCCCAACAAAGATTCCTCAACCTCCATTTTCCCGAGGATACAACTCGAATGCAACATGTGCTTATTGATGTGTCATCATTGTCAAATTAATTATGCAGTTTTATCATTTGGGCCTACTGGACTAATTTTGTGTTTTTAATTTAATTTTAGGAGAATTATAAACAATTGGGCTTGAATCTGGAATTGGGCTTGGACTTGAAGAGAGAAGACAATTTTATTCTACCAAATGTTATCTTATCCAGATTTTATCTAATCTAGATATTATTTCATCTAGATTTTATCTTATCTTATCTTATCTAGATTTTATCAAATCTTATTTTATCATGTCCAGATTTTATTTTATTAATGGGCTTGGACTTAAAACAAATTTGTAAGCTTTGGGGGCTGAGAACCTATATAACAACACCAATGTTTTAGTTTAGGGGAGTTTTTTCGTTGAGAGAGAAAGAATAATTTTAGGTTTGCAATTCCAGTTTTTACAATTCACGTAGCAATAAAATTCATTTTCTGCTTCAATCTGCAATTTCATTTTCTACTGATTAATGGAAGGCTAAGTCTCCAGCGTTGTTTTCTCTTGAGGATCAAGCACAACTCTCTTTGAGGTTTTATTATTACTATTAAATTCTGATCAGTTTTTCCTCTTCACCAATTACTCTGTATTTGTTGCTATTAATCCATGCATGCTTAGTGCTTGATTAATTGTCTCTGCGCTTAATTTACGTTCATGCTTAATGATCAGTTTTGTTCATGATTAATTGGTGTGTGTGTTGCTTAATCACATAATGACAGCCTTATGTTAAATTTCGCTTAGTAATTTAATTTAGGGTTGGATTAAGTGGTTGAACTGATAAAGGATAAATTCTCGTAACCTAGGATAAGAGACTTGCTTGTGAATCAAGGGAGAAACCAAGTGTTTTAATTCTGATATTTTCTAATTAAATTTGCTCGCTGTTCAATTTACAAAAACAAACAACCCCCCAATTCGTTACTGTTTAATTACTATCTATTATGAACATTTGGTTGACCGTTGCTCGCTGGGAGACGACCTAGGATCACTTCCTAGATACTGCATTTTTAATGTTTATTTGATTCGAGTACGGCCTCGATCAAATTTGGCGCTGTTGCCGGGGAGCGGTGGGCCAAAGGTTCATAATAGTGTTTAGTTATCTTATTTTGTGTAGCATTCTGTTTTGCATTTCAGTTACATTCCCTGTTTAGCGATTGTTTTTAGTGACTGATTTTGCGACTGATTCAGCTTTGTGTTTTGCTGTGAATAGTGCTGAACAATGATTAGCGACTGATTTTGGAATTTAATTAGCAATTTTTGTTTTGATATTTAGAGTTGTTATTTTTGGTTGATTTTTTGTGTGGTAGCTTCTTTTGATCCATTGTGTAAAAAATACCAGGAGCACTTGGTGTGGCAGTATTTGAGAGAGACACAAATTTTGGGAACTTGTTTTTAGCAAAACTTAAAACGGCCATAACTTTTGCTTCGGGTATCAGAACGACTATTATTATATATGCATTTGGGGTAGAAAATAATTTCCCATACTATGACAATGGCTTTTGCCGGTTGGGGTCTCCAAAGCTCCAAAAAATCATCTGTTTATTAAGTTTTTTTTTTATTTTTCAAGTATTATTTTCTTATTTTTCTAAACTTTGCTTAGGTAGTTTTCATATATGGACTTTGAAATTTTGTTTGAAATTTTTTGTGCTATCTTTTCATGATTTTAGGGTGTTCCTCATAAAATTTCAGCTCATTTTGATATCGTTTGAGTATAGTTGTAGTTTTACCCCTTTGTTAGGTGCTTGTTAAGAAACACATTATTTGCTGCATATAGTGCATGACTAGGGGCAATCCGGGTGATTTACAACCCTTTGATCCTGAAATAGATAGAACCTTTCATCAAACATATAATCATCAACAATCTTATCAATTAATGTGTTTCTCAACAAGCACCTAACAAGGGGGTAAAACTACAACTATACTCAAATGATATCAAAATGAGCTGAAATTTTGTGAGGAACACCCTAAAATCATGAAAAGATAGCACAAAAATTTTAAAACAAAAATTCAAAGTCTAACTATAAAAATACCTAAGCAAAGTTTAATCTATTAAAGGTTCTATCTATTTCAAGATCAAAGGGTTGTAAATCACCTGGATTGCGTCTAGTCATGAACTATATGCAGCAAATAATGTGTTTCTCAACAAGCACCTAACAAGGGGGTAAAACTATAGCTATACTCAAATGATATCAAAATGAGCTGAAATTTTGTGAGGAACACCCTAAAATCATGAAAAGATAGCACAAAAATTTTAAAACAAAAATTCAAAGTCTAACTATAAAACTACCTAAGCAAAGTTTAGAAAAATAGGACAATAATACTTGAAAAAAAAAACTTAGTAAACGGATGATTTTTGGAGTTTGGGAGACCCCAACCGGCTTCAACTAATTTTAACAATACGGGAAATTTTTGTCTACCCCAAATGCAAATATAATAATAGTTATTCTGATACCCAGAGCAAAAGTTATGGCCGTTTGAATTTTCCTAAACACAAGTTCTCAAATTTTTTTGAATCTCTCAAATCCAGCCACAACAAGTGTTCCTGGTATTTTTCACACAAAATATGAGTCAAAAGAACCTACCACACAAAAATTCAGCCAAAAATAACAATCCTAACTATCAAAACAAAAATCGCCAATTAAATTGTCAACAGTCGTCGCTAATGTAATGTTGTGTGAACAGTAACACAGAATCAGTCTCTAATTCCGTCGCTAAGCATTATTCACAACAAAACATAAAACTGAAACAAGAGAAGCGCTGAACAAGGGGTACTACTAAATTGCAAAACAGAACATCAAATAAAACAGAACAACGCACTAACACAATATACTAACACAACACGAACACACTAAACAAAAGAATTAAACGTAAAACAACTAAACATAAAGCATGAATCACTAGCTATTATGAACCTTTGGACCACTACTCCCCAGCAACGGCGCCAAATTTTATCGAGGTCGTACCCGAATCAAATAAACATTAAAAATGCAGTATCTAGGAAGTGATCCTAGGTCGTCTCCCAACGAGAAATGGTCAACCAAACGTTCATAACAGATAGTAATAAAACAGTAACGAATTGGGGGGTTGTTTGTTTTTGTAAATTAAACAGCGAATAAATTTGAATTAGAAAATATCAAAATTAAAACACGTTGCTTCCCCTTGATTCAGAAGCAAGTCTCTTATCCTAGGTTACAAGAATTTATCCTTTATCAGTTCAACCACTTAATCCAACCCTAAATTAAATTACTAAGAGAAATTTAACATAAGGCATTCATTATGTGATTAAGCAACACATACATCAATTATTCATGAACGGTCATTAAGCATGAACGTAAATTAAGCGTAGAGACAATTAATCAAGCACTGTGCATGGATTAGTAGCAACAAATACAGAATAATTGGTGAAGAGGAGAAGCTGATCAGAATTTAATAGTAATAATAGAACCTCAAAGAGAACTGTGCTTGATCCTCAAGAGAAAACAACGTTGGAGACTTAGCCTTCCATTAATCAGTAGAAAATGAAGAAAACTAGAATTATTCTTCCAAAACAAAAAAGTGTCTAAAAGAAGAAGAGAAGCCTAAAACTAAAACGAAAAAGAGAGAGAGAGAAGAGGAGAGAGAAAAAAGAGAGAGCTTAAACCAGAACCTTGGTGCTGTTATATAGTTTTCAGCCCCAAAGCTTTCAAATCTGTTTTAAGTCCAAGCCCATAAATAAAATAAAATCTAGACAAGATAAGATAAAATTTGATAAAATAAAATCTAGATGAAATAAAATCTAGATAAGATAAGATCTAGATGAAATAATATCTAGATTAGATAAAATCTAGATAAGATAAGATTTGATTTAGATAAGATAAGATTTGATAAAATTGTCTGCTCTCTTCAAGTCCAAGCCCAATTTTGGATTCAAGCCCAATTGCTTATAATTCTCCTGAAATTAAATTAAAAACACAAAATTAGTCCAATAGGCCCAAATGATAAAACTGCATAATTAATTTGACAATTAAGGCTAATCAGTAATTAAAATGGTGATAAAAAGGGTTAAGAAATAGGAGAAAATGATGACACATCAATCGTGCACAGAATTTCCACACCTTACCACCCTCAAACTAATGGGCAGGCTGAGATTTCAAACAGGGAGATAAAAAGGATCTTAGAGAAGATTGTGCAGCCGAACAGAAAGGATTGGAGCACCAGGCTAGATGATGCTCTTTGGGCGCATAGGACTTCCTACAAAGCACCCATAGGAATGTCTCCTTATCAGGTTGTCTTTGGCAAGGCATGTCATCTTCCTGTAGAGATAGAGCACAAAGCCTACTGGGCTGTAAAGACCTGCAACTTCTCTATTGAACAGGCTGGAGAGGAAAGGAAGTTTCAACTAAATGAGCTAGATGAGATCCATTTAGAAGCCTATGAGAATTCCAAATTTTACAAGGAGAAGACCAAGAAGTTCCATGATAGCCTGATAGCTAAGAAGGACTTCGTGGTTGGACAAAAAGTTTTATTGTATAACTCTAGGCTCAGACTCATAAGTGGTAAGTTGAGGTCAAAGTGGATTGGTCCTTTTGTGGCGACTAATGTTTTTCCTTATGGTACAGTTGAGATCAAAAGTGAGTCCATAGATAAGAGCTTCAAGGTCAATGGACACTAGCTGAAACCATTCCTCACAAATCCCTCCTTAGCGGATGTAGTGGTGGAGGAGACCTCCTTACTTCACCCTACTTCTCTTCCGCCATGACTTAGGGAGTTTTCTTTTTTTGTCTCCTTCTTTACTTTTATTGAACTTGTCCAAATTTATTGATTGTTTTGATTGTTCTTTAATTTTGTTGGATATTCTAGTTTAATTTTATTAGGTTTTTTCTAGGTTAATTTTGTTATTTTGGTTTTATGTTTTGTGTACAACATTGCTTGTTCCTCTTTGAAATTTGGGTTATGTACAGGTAATGGGTAATTGTTTTTGAAATAGGAGTTTCTTGGCATTTTGTGAATTGAAATCCTTGTTTTTCTCTGCATGTCAAGTTAGTTTTGAAAGTTCGAATTGGAAGTGATAGATTTACCATTGGTGAGAATTTGAGCCATCATCATTGATTTTATTTGGTGTGTTTTGCCCCATTGATTGCTTGCACAATAGCCTTGGCTTGACTCTTGTTGATACTTCTTGCTTCACATGCATGTTGGGAGATGATTTAGGCATTTTTTTCTTATAAGCCTCTAGCCAAATGAGCCTACCTTGAATTAATTCCTTTGATAGCCCCTTTGAGCCTATGTTCCCGTTTCTTTGTTTTGAAGCTCATTACAAGCCTTAAGTGAAAAACCATGATCTAACCCTACCCTTAAGGAATTTTGGAGCTTTGGAATTGTTTTGGGAATAAGTGTGAGGTGGGGTATGTTTCATGGGATGATATGTTTTTATTGGCCATGCTTGATGATGTATACATATATTGCCTAATTGTTGCTTTATTTTTCAAATGCTTTCAATTGCTATTGTTCACGTTAAAAAAAATACAGAAAAAAACAGAAAAAGAATGAAGTTGAATAAATGAGGTCTTGGTTTGAAGACTTGGATTAGTTGAGGACTTGGTTGATTTTGTTTTGGGTTTACTTTTTAAAGCTCAATTTGTAATTTTGGTTTTGGAGTTTACTACTTTTTCTTACTTCCCACTTTTTCCCCATTGCTCCTCTATTCCTTTGGGTTTTAGCTACTATCCCATACTTTCATCTACCTTGTCCTTGGCCTCATTACAACCTTAAAAGACCTTTTGATCCTCATGTGCATGTGTTTGTGATGTGGTTGTCAATTTTAGAGTCTTGCCAAGTCTATGTGGTATTTGTTTTCATGGGTGCTCTGAGAGTAAACAGTAGCCTAGACACTTGAAAGATAGAGTGCATATCTTGTGAGGCTTTATCACTTTTCATTCTTGAGCTGATTGACTATCTTGCCATGTTTGAGTTGCTTGGATGATTTTCATGACGGCCTTGATTCTTTAACTCTTTATGTGTTGGATGTTACCCATTCTTTTCATTCCTTGAGATTCATTGAGAAATATGTAATTGTTTTTGTGTCTATTTGTTTCTCTTTAATGTCTCTGAATTTGTTCCTTGCTTTGCTTTTTGATTTTGCCTAGGAGTGCAAAAGGCTAAGTGTGAGGGGATTTGATGTGTTATCATTTTCTCCTATTTCTTAACCCTTTTTGTCACCATTTTACATACTGATTAGCCTTAATTGTCAAATCAATTATGCAGTTTTATCATTTGGGCCTACTGGACTAATTTTTTGTTTTTAATTTAATTTTAGGAGAATTATAAGCAATTGGGCTTGCACTTGAAGAGAGCAGACAATTTTATTCTACCAAATCTTATCTTATCCAGATTTTATCTAATCTAGATATTATTTCACCTAGATTTTATCTTATCTTATCTAAATTTTATTTCATCTAGATTTTATCAAATCTTATCTTATCTTGTCCAGATTTTATTTTATTAATGGGCTTGGACTTAAAACAGATTTGTAAGCTTTGGGAGCTGAGAACCTATATAACAGCACCAAGGTTTTAGTTTAGGGGAGTTTTTTCATTGAGGGAGAAAGAATAATTTGATACTGCATTTTTAATGTTTATTTGATTCGGGTACGGCCTCAATCACTTATCATGGAGGAGTTCTAGGACATTCTATTGAGCATTGTATGACCTTGAAACATAAGGTGCAAAGTCTAATTGATGCAGGCTGGCTAAAATTCGAGGAGGACAATTGCTTGTGAATTCTGACATTGTCAAGCAACACTATGTGTGGGACAATTTGAAGGTTGTTGTTAGATGTGTCCAATGACTCATTAGGATTTTCAAGTTTATGCCATTACTGTAAACAACAGTCACACTGCTAATAATATGGATAAATTTGATGTCCTTGTCTCTCATTCTCTCACAATTACATCTTTGCTTATTTAACTTTCACTGGAATGTGAATGTAAGCCATTAGTTTGTTTGCTCAAGTGACCTGCGCTCCTAAGTTAATCTCCAAGTCCGTTCAATCAGAAATTTCTCATTCTATATGTTTGGTGGGGTTTCATAAACGATGAGTAAAGTAAAAAAAAACATTTGATTGAATGTGTTTCAAATCAAAATAAGAAGTACAAACATTCGTGTGACCTTATTCTTAAAAGTTTTCTTTTTGAGAGAAAAGTGAGTTGTCAAAAACAAGAGTCGTTCGACTTAATCTGTCAATTGAAAATCCTTTAAATATTTCTCGTCCTTGAAAATTCATTTTCGACAACCTGCACAGTTTCATTCATTTTTCCTTGCTACAAGGTGATGACAAAAGATAGCAATAGATACCCAGTAGGTCGAGAACCCAAAAGGGCAATGAGAGGCACCGTGCATGAGCCTCAAGCAAACCTGGGGGCAGATCAGAAGTTCTTACCCAGTAGGTCGAGAACCCAAAAGGGTGGCCTAGGCAAAAATTAGGGTAATAAAAAATAAAAAAGGAAAAAACAATCAGGAGCATGTTTATCAGGGGATTGGTTCCGAAATCCAAATTGCCCTAAAATACAAGGGCTGAAAAATCCTAAATTTCTAGGGTACCCTACCTACATTATGGAGCCCTAAATACAAGTCCCAAAAATAATGAAACCTTAATCTAATATATACAAAGACAAGTGGGCTCGTACTTATCCCATGGAGCCGAAATCTACCCTAAGGCTCATGAGAACCCTAGGTCCTTCTCTTGCGTCTCTGGCCTAATCTTCTTGGAGTCTTCTATCCAATGCCCATGGGGGGTAGGATTGCATCATTCCCTCCCGCTTGAAAATGATTTGACCTCAAATCCAGAGGTTCTTAAAACTTTGGGCTTCTTCCCTCAACACCTGTAAAAAGAATAAAAACATATATATTAGTGGTGTTTGGTATATTGGAGTAAGCAAAGGTCTGAAAACCCATTTCTTGGGCATCTTCCTATGAGGGAACATGGTTCCTCATAAAATCAATGAGTGGTGCGACAAGTATAGAAAAATATGGGGCAAACCTTTTGTAAAAGTTTGTTAAGTCATGGAAGCCCCAAATTTTCCTTATACTTGGTGGAGTGGGCCACTCAGGAATGAGCTTTATTCTCTTAGGGTTCGTGGGAACCCCTTGATCACCATTTAAAAAATTAAGAAAAGTAATGCAATAAAACGTACCTTTTTTATATTTTCATGTTGATTACTCCTACCAAAAAGTAAGATAAACTTAAGGTGTCCCATATGAGCACCTAGATTTGTATTGAAACAAAAAATAAGAACAAACCTACCTAATGAGTCCCTATGTATGTGAATCATGAAGATGTTGGATGCATGAGTGATTTTACAAAAGAGGGTTACACCACTCAACACATTCATCATACCACCTATCATAGGGATTTGGTGCTTCATAATACCTATTTTGGGCACCAACAAAGCACAAGGATTTAAGCTCTTATGAACCAAACTCTAATCCAACAACTCTTTTACTTGAGGAATAATCTCAAGCCCAAGAGGTGTGGCGGTGCTAACAAGTGTCATTTTACAAAGGAGAAGATGTGGAGGTTGTCTAAGATGGGAAGTTTCTTTAATGTTTGTCTTTATTGCAAAATGACTTTCCTTCTTAGCTAACCTCTTGGAGGAGACACTTACCTCCTTACACTCCTCCTTAACCATTAAAGGTTGTCCTTCTTCTTGGGGGTAGATTTCTTCACTAGATTCTTCCCCTTTTGCTTCTTCACTTTCACTAAAGGAAGGTGAAGTAGTAGCCTCATCTTGGCTACTATAAATGTCTTGGCCCTTCATATTCATGGTTTTCTTGGTGGGGCATTGAGAAGTAATGTGTCCTTTTCCAAGAAATTTAAAGCACTTTATAGAGCTAGTCTTCTCTTGCATACTAGCCTTAGGGGGTTGTTTTTCTATTGTCTTCCCCTTATCATCTTTGGGCTTAGAAGGTGCCGCCCCTAAGATGCCTTGACCTTGGTCTTTCCTTGGATAAGATTTGTCATACCCTAATTTTGTCCGGAGACCTTCATTTACTAACATTTTGATTCTTGCCAGCCGAATTGAGCTGATTGACACCAATTGTCGTGCAATCCATAGGGTTTTGTGACGTTTTGGAAGGAAATGTGCAAAATATTCAAAAGAGGGGGAAAATGGTCACTTATGGGGCATTTTTCAGCCCCTGAGCCACCTAGATAACTTTATCATGAAGTAACCAATTCGCTTGGGCGAGCAGGGTTGCTTCTGGATAAAGTTATCAGCTCGCCTGGGTGAGCTACCTTCAGCCTAAATGCTTTGTTTTGCTATAAATAAGCATGGGAAGGTTGAAGTAAAGGGTCTCTGAGTTCCTTGAGGTCTAGAGGTCCAAAAAGAAGAAGAAAGAAGAGAAAACAAGGTCGAAACACTTCCGAATCGCATCCGTGATCGATTCCTACACCGTTCATCGTACGTTCTTCAGTCATTCTTCATTTGTTCTTCGTTCTTCATCCGGTTAGTGCTTGCTTTAAGGATTTGAATTTGATCTATTGACCCTTAGGGGTCCCCTTTATTGTTTGTGCATCTTCATCTCCTTCTTCAATCATCGGTGATATTTTTCTTTGTTTAAAGTGAGTTTCGACCGATCGTTCATACCGTAATCTAGTTTAATCACTGTTAAAATAAAATTCAATCGATCATTTATGTTGTAATCTCACTTAGTCACTATTTAAATGAATTTCAACTGAACATTTCTATTGTAGTCTCACTTAATCACTTTTTAAATAAGTTTCGATCGATCGTTTATGTCGTAAACTTTTTTCATCAATGTAAAATAAGTTTTAACCGGTCATTAATGCCGCAAGTTATCTCTTAAAAAGGATTGAAGATTAATGTCGTAAACTTTTTCGATCGATCGTTTATGTCGTAGTTATTTCTTAAGAGTGAATCAAGCGATTATTTTTACTTGAATTTGTGATCATTTTTAAGGCGTTGGACCTTAAAAATGATCCTTTTTACTTGGTAAGAAACTGAAATGATAAACTTTCAAACCCTATTTTTTGTGGACGAGCTTGACTAGGCGAGTTGATTTTAGCCTTAGTTTCACTTTAGTTATTAGTCAATCCAATTAAGAATGAGAAATCCCAAAGAGAAAACGTCCGATTGATTTTTTCGCTTCATTTTACTAAAAGACATTTTTATTATTATATTATTATTTTACCTCTTTTTTGATTTCCAACGTGGTTACAGCACGACCGAACGGTCGGAATTCATTTTAACCGAAATTAACGGATGATACAATTCAAATGATCGGTGGAAATTTATTTTATTTTTTTATTAGGCGAGAAATGACTTAAATAAATGACTGAAGCACGTCAAAAGGGGGTATAGAAAGCGAATGAAAACGAGAATAAAAATACATGAAACAAAATGTGGACCACCACGGGTACATAGAATGAATTGAAAAGCTCGGTTTGGGGTACTTACCAGTTGATGACTGAAGAAAACAAAGAACGAACGATGAATATCGAAGAACGGTTGAAAATCTTCGCGTAATTACTCACGGAAACGTTACGAAAGCGCCTCGGCTTGGATTTTCTTCACGGAAACAATTTTCCTCAGCAATTTCGAGAGAATAAGAAGTGCCAAGAAGGCTGAACCCCTTCTCCCTTCATTCCTCCCCCTATTTATAGCAAAATAGGGGAGGAGCTTGCCACCCAGCTCGCCCAAGCGAGCTCAGCTCGCCCAGGCGAGCAAGGTTGCTTCCTCCAGAAGCAACAACCTTCTGGAGGAAGAATTTGGAAGGCCCAAGTGGGCCTGATTGCTATTTGTACCCCCTTTTTTACTAAATGCATCCCCCTTTACCTTTTTTTGGTAATTCTTTTTCCGTAATGTTACGAAACTTTACGAATTTCGTAACGATACTTATTTTCCTTCCGCAAGGTTACGAATCCTTACGGATTATGTATTTACTCTTTTTTAGCTTTCGAAGAAGTTACGAAAACTCACGGATTGCGAAAAACACCTCCTTTCGATTTCCGTCACATTACGAAATTTTCACAGATCGCGTAAGCCTGCTTCCTTTTGATTTTCGGCACGTCTCGGGACTTCACATATTGTGCAACAAAGGGTGCCAAGTATCTCGAAGCGTCCAATCAAAGGTTGTATATCAAATAATAATCCCCGGACGAAATTAGGGTATGACAGTTGCCCCTCTTTACTTACCTCTCATCGGAGATAAGAGGAAAGCAAAGATAAGACACTGATTTCATCCGTCCTGCCCTTTCTGTGATGACGACTCTCGTCTCTACTCCTTCTTTTTTTTTCTGCACAACACAAAACAAAATACAAACAACAACAAGCACAATGAATAAAATATACATATACACATATACACATGTTTGGCGAAGAAACCGATCTGGAAAATAACAGAAAAACAAATTTCCCAGTCACTAGAGGCTCCGCGCTTGATAACGGAGGACACATGAACAGCGCTAGGCAATGAATTCATGGGTCTCCGAATAAGATTGGAGAATGGAGAATTGGCGAACAGCGCTAGGCAATCAAATCGCGGGGCTCCAGACTCGATGGTGGAGGACACATGAACAGCGTTAGGCAATGAATTAATGGGTCTCCGAATAAAAGTGGAGAATGGAGAATTGGCGAACATCGCTAGGCAATGAATTCGCGAGGATCCAAACTCGATGGTGGAGGACACATGAACAGCGCTAGGCAACAAATTCATGGGGCTCCGAAAAAAGTGGAGAATGGAGAATTGGCGAACAGCGCTACGCAATAACTTCGCGGGGCTCCAGACTCGAAGGTGGAGGACACATGAACAATGCTAGGCAATGAATTCATGGGGCTCCAAAAAAAAAAAGTGGAGAATGGAGAATTGGCGAACAGCGCTATGCAATAACTTCACGGGGCTCCAGACTCGATGGTGGAGGATGCATGAACAGTGCTATGCAATGAATTCATAGGGCTCCGGAAAAAAAGTGGAGAATGGAGAATTGGCGAACAGCGCTACGAAATAACTTCGCGGGGCTCCAAACTCGATGGTGGAGGATACATGAACAGCGCTAGGCAATGAATTCATGGGGCTCCGAAAAAAAAGTGGAGAATGCAGAATTGGCGAACAACGCTACGCAATAACTTCACGGGGCTCCAGACTCGATGGTGGAGGACACATGAACAGCGCTAGGCAATAAATTCATGGGGCTTCGAAAAAAGTTTGTTTGCAGGACCAAATGGTCCACCGGTTTTTTCCACCTAAAAGGCAAACATGCTTTTTGGAAAGAAAAATAAATCATTCGCGAGAGCACCATATCTTAGAGAAACAATATACTTGTGCCAAGGGTAATCTTCCTTGTGACCGAGAATGAAGGGCAGGATGTCAACATTTAGCTTTTAAATGAACATGCAAGGGAAACATCGGGCTAAGCTGAAAATAAATCACTCATAGTGTATAAAACTCACACAGGCAAGTGTTTCACCCTATTCCCAAACCATAACTGCACCATGACTTTTTTGCACACGATTTCCTATCGAATCAGAGATCACACGTACGATCATGGATCAATAGGATTTTCTCGAGGGTAGTGTTTTTGGAGAGGACGCTGGGTGTTTCGGTCTTTTCCTCTTTGTTCATGTGGGGTGGGATATCGCCAGTCGAGAACGACCTTGAATGGCAATCTGAAGGGAAGAGACACCAAAAATGGGTTTTCCTTTGCCGGCAGTCACTTACCTTGCTGAAAATTTATCTGGTCTGAAGATCTTCCGTTCTCTTTCTTTCATTGATCAAGAATTGCCTCTTTTCCCTTTTTTCTTCCTTTCGATCTTTGATTGGGAATCCTTCCTTTTCTTTCTTTTGTTCTTTTCTTTATTTTCATCTTTTTTCTTTTTCTTTCTTTCCATTTCTTCCTTTTCTTTCTTTTCACTTCTCCTTCCCCATCCCTTTCTTTGGGAAATCGGGTTTTAGCATTCTATTCGCTTTCCCTTGAGGAGATTCCACTGTCCTTTGCTTCGGGGAAGGAATGAGGATTCTTTTTTATAGGCCAAGGTTCAAAAAGTCTAAGGTTGTGTTTCAATGGGGTCTTTTATCGTGGGAACCCAATCTTGACATCTGGGGCAAAACAAATTTGGGTGTCAAGGTGTCGGTCTCGGGCCGAACTCCCATATCACTCCATAAGGCACGCGTGACAATGATGATTTGAAAACAACGTGCAAAATTAGTCATGGCTACAGCCAGGTGGGCACTCAAGCATCCCATTTATGGCATTGTGATACTACGGATGGGAATTTACACAAACAGACCCAACGTTTCCAAGTTATGTTCTTTCATCAGTTCAATGAATTCATCCATTCTTATCTCGGTTATTCCAAAAACTAAACTCTTAGCGTCAGTCCCTTGTTCCCAGAAGATACGTTTGCTCTTTACGAATGATTTATACTTCTTAACTATAACATGTCGACCTTCGCGATCTTTCTTTCTTTTTCCTTTTTGTTTCATTTTTATATATTCACAAAATTATACACCTATGGTCCTCTATGAAGAAATTTTCTTTGTATATCTACACTCTTGTACATAACAAACTCTTTCTGTATATGCATTGGAACTCTTTCTCTTCACGTCACATGGTCAAACCCTATTTACATTCAAAGATCTTTTTCGTTTTTCTCCAACGCACACTTATGGTTCATACAAAAGTTTCTTTATATATACTCGTTCACACACACAAGAATCCCTCTACACGTATTTTTTATAAAAACCCTTCTATGCACATTTTCCTTCCACATTCATATATGAGAAACATTTTTCTTTTTCTTTATATACGTATACATTTATTCACAACGCTTCTTTCTTTTTATCATGATTTTGGTTCATCATTTTTTTATTTTGGACGACGTTCCTAAAATGAAAAATTCTACGCGATTTCGGAACTTCAACAGACACTATTGACAACAACTAACGTGACGACTCAAACGATATGTATGTACAAAACAAAAGTCAATCAAAACGAAACAAACGTTAGTCCCTTAGTTAAACAAAAATAAAATGATACATAACAGGAAAAAACGGAAACATAAACATAACATAACATAAAAAAAGAAATACCGATCTAGGGATCCCACGGTCATGTGGCTCCGCATGCCACCGGACTCTTGGGTCACGGTAACAAAAAGTGGGGTGGTCGACAAAAGAAGGGCTTTTGCTCCTACGTATCCTCAATTTGTGATGAGGAACTCAGACCTATGTAGTTCTTGATAACTGTGAGACTAAAAATAGTCTCGGTGTTTTCCTCACTAAAATGCAAACATGCTTTAGTAAAGAGACAAAACTTCCAACTGATCAAAGCAACATATGCTCCTTTTTTTTATGAAAAATGATGTGTCTATCGGGGAAAGAGAGTATGCTGATGAAATTTTCTCATAACCATAAATGAGATTTTGGATGTTAGCATTTCGTTTCTAAACGACCATTTAGAGGAAACACTGGGTCCAACAAAAATAGGAGAAAATCACTCAAAGTGTATCAACCTCACACATGTAAGTGTTTTATCCTAATTCCGAACCATAGATATGTCGTGATTTGATTTTGCAAATCATTTCCTATCAAATCAAAGATTACATGCGTGATCATGGATCAATAGGACTTATTTTGTGAATGGTTTTTAGGTGGGGAATTTGGCTTTGAGTGTTTTTGCCTTTTCCTCTTCTGTTTTTGTTTAGTGCATGGCGAGAAAGTCGCTAGCGCACAGGATTTTTTCGGCAATCAAAGGGAGAGGACCACTTTAGGTCGTGGTTTCCTTTTTCTTGTTTACTTGGTGACAATTCTATACTGTTCAGATATTGTCTGGTCCAAAGACCTTTCTGGATGTTTCTTTTTCTTCCGATCCTTGATCGGGAATTTTCTTTCCTTTTTTTGCTTTCTCCCACTCTTTGATTGGGAATTTTTATTTTTTTCCTCTTTTTTTTTTTGTTTTCCGAGAGCAAGGATTGACATTCTCACCCTGGGTCAAGGTTTATGATAAGTTGGGATTTTGGCTTAAGGCTTGTAGAACGGCTGGTCATGATATATGTCAGGGTTTGGCCAGCGGTTCGGGGATAAAGGGGATGTCCTACGTTATTTCCATGATACACATGCAACAATGATGATTAGGAAATTTTATGCAAAACTGGTCATGCATGCACCCATGTGGACACTCAAGCATCAAGTTTTTATGGTCATGTGACACTAGGGCTCAGGATTCATTTTCCCTATTTTAAGTCAACCCATTGTTTCCAAAATATGTTCTTTTATCAAATCATGCATTCATCCGAGTCCATTTTGGGCGTTCGGAAAATTTTCACAGCATTCACTATTCAGGTGTATACACATTTTTTTTCAGAAACTGGTTAAGATCAGTAAAATCTTTCAAAGAAAAGTTGAAAATTATATTTTTCACAAGCATGTTGTTTTTTAGCTAGACAACTTTTATTTTTTTATTTTTTTCTTATTTTCTATTTTTTTTCTTCCTTCTTATTCTTTTCTTGATCACTCTCTTTTTGCTCTCTTTTTTTCCATGAGGTATTTTGCTATATACATGCGTGTCCAAGGTATCTTGCTACCTAAACATACATATATATGTTTTGTGAGATATTTTTGCTACATACATGCATATCCAAGGTATCTTTCTACCTAAACATACATACATATATATATATATATATATATATATATATATATATATATATATATATATATATATATATATATATATATATATATATATATATATATATATATATATTGTGAGGTATGACTACCTTCCGAGCTTGTGCTTGTTCTATTTAAATTCTTAGGATCATGAGCAACTAGCTGTGTCCTGCTATGTCTTGAGAAACAAAGGTGATCAAATAACAAGCAGAGATTTAAAAGGTACTAGGTTGCCTCCTAGTAGCGCTTCTTTAACGTCTTGAGCTGGACGCGTGATGGCTTGTCGGTCACGGACCTAGTACTTTGCTTACCTTTGGCTTTGGACTTGGTCGCCTATTGGTCGGCCATGGGTCGTAAGCAACGCTCTAACCTTTTTGTGGATGAGCTGAGGTGAACTCTAGAGGTGATGGCGGTGCGTCTGTTGCCCGCTGCCGACCATCCCCAGGCTGCTGTGGTGTTTCGCCCTGCGCCCGCCTAGGGACGTAGTACTTCTTGATGAAAGCTCGATTAGTAGGGGGCCTGATGACCTTGCTGGGGGCGACAGACACTCCGTAGAACTGACAAAGGCCCGTAATTAGAGCTTGGCAACTCCAAGACCCTGTTGGACTTCTTCGGGTCCATTGGGTGTCTTGCAGGCGCGATCCCTGCAAACAATACATGAAATCAGAAATCAGTTGAGCGATGTGCATACTTACCTATGTCATGATGACGTGACCTTGCCGGGGGAAACGGGCACCCTGTAGGACTACAGAGGCCCGTAACCAGAGTTGGAAACCCCAGGGCCCTGTTGGACTTCTCCGGGTCCACTGAGTGTCTTTGTGGGTGCGATTCCTGCAAACAATAGATGGTATCAGAAATCAATTGAACCATATGTATACTTACCTATGTCACGATGGCATGACCTCGCTGGGGGAATGGGCACCCTGTAGGACTGACAGAGGCCCGCAACCAGAGCTGGAAACCCCAGGGCCCTGTTAGACTTCTTCGGGTCCACTGGGCGTCTTGTGGGCGCGATCCCTGCAAACAATAGATGACATCAGAAATCAATTGAGCCATGTGCATACTTACCTATGCCATGACGGCACAGACCAACTGATGCAGGGGGAGATTGGCATTGTGGTCGCTGGGTAGAATGTTGCTAAATAACAACGTCATCCATATCCATGTAAGAGTGGTCATGTTGGTGCGTATGATCCGCACTCGTCTTTTTGCAGCGGCACGGGTGAAATCTTGCCCCAGTATGCATACTAGATGCGTGATAGCCTCCCTCTCTGGATGTGCTCGCATAGTTGGTCGCCCTCCAATATCAGGGGATGGCCCAGGAACTGATAAAAGGAAACTACTGGACCCTTAACCGGGAGCGCAAGTCTCGGTTAAGCATCTAAGGGCAAAGGACCTTATATTCTCCTAAGGTGTGGATATGGAGCACACTGAAAATGAGGACGCGTAGCCCTCTAAAGGCGAGGGCGTGCAGCCCTCTGCAGGCGAGGATGTGCAGTCCTCTGATGGCGAGGACATACAGTCCTCTAAAGGTGATAGGTACTAGTACCCAAGGGTCCACCTTTATGAGAAAGCAAGAGATCGACTCATCGAGAGGGCCGGTCATCCACAAAGATTAGACACGAGATGTAGGAAATCTATGTAGTTAACATGATTTTTAGGGATGCAGACACATGCAACCTTTGTTGTGAAACTTGGTAATGCTGACCTCATATGAAACAATGCAATGCAATGGAAAGTTGTACAATGTTCATGACATTCTTTCCCTAATTTGTGATTTTGATTTTGATTTAATCTTTTTGGAAAACACAGATTGACTGTCCTTTTGAAAAAGGTGATAATTCATGCAACCTTATCCTATCTTTTGCAAATCTCTCCAGTAACTCCCTCAGAGTGTATGTTCTGTTTGATTTAGTCACTTGACCATTTTGGAGTGACGGCAATGGAGCCGTTTGACATTTAATCAATCTATTGAAATTCCAGGGTTTGTCTCCCCCTCTTTTTCCTTGTTTAAAAACATCGACGGGTGAGAACTTTTGATCTGCCCCTATGTTCACTTGAGGCTCATGCATGATGCCCCTCATTTCCCTAGTGTAAGGCTTTGAGGTACCAATTGTTATCCTTCGTCATGACCTTGTAGCTGGGAACCTATTAGGTGAGAGCTTCTAATCTGCCCCTAGGTTCGCTTGAGGTTTTTGCATGGTGCCTTTCGTTGCCCCAGTGTAAGGCTTTGAGGTACAATCGTTGTCTTTCGTCATGACCTTGTAGCAAGGAACCTATTGGGTGAGAACTTCTAATCTGCCCCTAGGTTCGTTTGAGGTTTATGCATGGTGTCTTTCATTGCCCCAGTGTAGGGCTTAGAGGTACCAATTGTTGTCTTGTTTTCACAACCTCGTAGTGAGGAAGAATGAAAGAAGTAGTTGATTCTTGCAAAAAGAATTTTTCAAGGACGAGAAATAGTTGAAGGATTTTTCAGTTGATGGATTAAGTCAAATGACTCCTATGTAGAAGCAAGATGTTTGGATGTCTTGATGATGCTAAAGGATCAAGTGCTTCTAAGTTTTATTCAAGACAAGAATCCAAGAAAATCAAGATATATGATCAAGTTGATCTCTAGAATCTTTAGGAAGAAGTTTCCAAATTGAAAAAACAAAAGGTTTAACCAAAGAATTCTATCATTTCAAATTGAGATTTGCTCTCTGGTAATCGATTACCAGCAGCTGAAAATGTTTATAACAGTCACTAGAAATTTGAATTCAAAATTTATAACGTGTAATTGATTACGCATGGATGGTAATTGATTACCAACAGTTTATTGAACGTTTTAATTCAAATTTTTAAAACCTGTAATCGATTACACAAGTCTTGTAATCGATTACCAGAGGGGATTTTCAGAAAATAATTTCCAAGAGTCACATCTATCAAATGTTTTATGAATGACCATCAAAGGTCTATTTATATGTGACTTGGAAACACGAATTTAAAGAGAGTTTTCATTGCCCAAAAAGTTTTATCCTCTCAAAAGATTAAGAGATTTTCTAAACTGAAATGTCTTTATCCTCTCAAAAAGATTCCTTGGTCAACCACTTGCATATTCAATAAGGAATTTTGATTGATCTTCATTATACAATCTATCTCTTTTAAGAGAGATTTCTTCTTCTCTTCTTCTTATTTCTGAAAATGGATTAAGAGACCGTGGGCCTCTTGTTGTAGAGGATTCCTGAACACAAGGGAAGGGTTGTCCCTGTGTGGTTCAGACTTTGTAAAAAGAGTTTTACAAAGAGAATGGAAAATCTCAAGTGGGTTGTTTGAGGACTGGACGTAGGCACGGGAAGTGGCCGAACCAGTATAAATCAAGTTTGCATTCCTCTCTTCCCTTAAACTTCTTTTATTTATTGCTATTTATCTTTTGCTTTAAAGAAGTTTATTTTGAATTGTCTTTTGACTAAATCATGTTAAGGGTGCATTGTTAATCCGAAAAGAGAGAGTGAAAGTTTAATCGGGGAATAGTCTTTGTATCTTAATCCAACCCCCCCTTCTTAAGATAACTGAGGCCATTTGTCCAACATCCTATTCTTGATAACTCACTTCTCTCTAAAAAGACAAACTTTCCGGAATGATAAAATGAGGTCACATGAACGTCTTGAAAACACAGTCAATCAAATGCTTTTTTTTAACCCCTTTTTTTAATATATATATTTTGAAACTTATTTGTTTTGAACTTTACTCGTTGTTTTACAGCACCCCCACCAACGTGCAAGACGAGTAATCTCTGATTGAATGGTCTTGGAAGTCCAAACTCAGGAGCACAGGTCGCTTGAGCAAATAGACCAATGGCTTGCACCCAATTCCGGTGAAAGTTGAAAATTCGGATGAGTCATTAGAGACATCTAACAACAGCTTTCAAAATTGCCCCATGTGTGGCATCTCTTGTCAATGTCAAGATTTACACGCGATTCTCCTCAAATTTCAGCCAATGCTCAATGGAATGCCCCGGGGCTTCTCCATGACAAGCACATGTTGCGTTCGAGTCGTATTCTCGGAGAAATGGAGGTTGATGAACCTTGGTTGGGGTTATGGCTACCATTGAATTATCAAGTAGATATGGGAGCAAGTCAGCATAGGACACCAGAATTGGGGTGAATTCTACAGGCTTTCTCGCTGCAAAATTCATTTCTTGGTTGGTGTTTTTGGATTGTGCTAAAGGTGATGTTCGTCATTGGAAGTGCGGTAGACAGACTTTGTGGTTGTTTTAGGGATGGCCTTTGTGGATAACTGGGCGGTGGGTAAGGAGAAGGTTGGTTATTGGCTGAGTAATGACATTGTTGGGTTGGTGGGAAACTTGGCTGTATAGGAATGGCAGTCACAGCATGGGCTTCTCCCTCATTCTCACCCTCTTCATTTGCCCTAGTTTTTTTTGGCATTTATCAAAGCATGATGATTAGATTTGCCTCTTTTTAGACCCACTTTGATCCTTTCGTCGGTGAAGACCATATCATCAAAGCTTCAAGGTGTGTTGCCCACCATCTTTTCACAGTAGAATACTGGTAATGTGTCTACTATTATTGTCATCATTTTTTTTCTCCGTCATTGAGGTCCCACTTGAGCTGCCAGGCCTCTCCACCTTTGGGCGTATTCTTTTGAAGGATTCGTGCCCCCTTTTTGCACATGTTTTGTAGTTGCATCCTATCCGAAGCCAATATACTGACACTGCCTAATGAAGGCAACCATTAGGTCCTTCCAAGAATGGACTCAGGAAGGTTCCAAGTTAGTGTACCAAGTAACAGCTACCCCAGTAAGACTTTCTTGGAAGGAATGTATCAACAATTCCTCATCTTTTGCGTATGCCCCCATCTTCCGATAATACATCTTTAGATGGTTCTTGGGGCAAGTAGTCCCCTTGTACTTGTCAAAGTCCAGCACCTTGAACTTAGGAGGGGTGATGATATTGGGTACTAGGAACAACTCTTCTAGGTTAGCAAAGGCATAATCTTCACCTCCTTCAATGGCCTTGAGCCTTTCCTCAAGATGGTCCAACTTTCCCATTTCTGCCATAGCATGAGGGTTTTTACTTGTTTGTGGAATGCAAGAGGTGTAGATGGGGGTGATAATGAGGGCCTTCCAAAGTGTTTTCAAGGGGTATACCACCAACTGCTTGCCCTTCAGTGGCATATCCAAGCCAAGGCTCGAAGTCGGCTAAATTGTGATAGGGAATTTCATGTGTCTCCCCCACGATTTAAGAGACATGTGCATGATCAGTTTGGGGTTGCTGGCTCTCAATGGGTATAGGAGTGGAGTTATTGACATTCTTATTGGGAGTGTACACCACATTTGGTGGCGTATAGTTGACAAGCAAGCCATATGGCAGGAAGGCGTGCTCATTTTGAATTTGCACATCATAGGGGCCGCCCATACTTCCCAAATATTTGCCTACCATATCTGAGGTTGGATGATTCATTTGGTTGATGTCGGATGGGGACGTCGGGTTCACCTTAGCAACAACGCTGGTAGCGGCAATTGCAACCGCATTGGCTTCCATTATCTTTTTCACGCTCATCATGGCCTCCATCATTGTGGCCATTTTCTCTTTCATGGCCTCCATGTCGGCCTTCACCTTCTCTTGCACCTCCTCCGCTTTACCCATTACTCTAGCTCTAGCATAGGTTCGGTAAGGGCGTCGTAAAGCAGGTTTTTTTCTTTTTTATAACAATGATTAAGTTCTTTTTTTTTCAAGGAAATAATGTAATGAGCAATGCAACCAATGAAAAGTATGGATGTATGCGAATGATGCATAGTTGAAGTATTGCGAATTTTTACGCAGGACATGGGGTTGAATCAATTTAGATTTTCAACATAGTCCATGACATCTTTGTCAAGGTGAAGCTAGAAGTAACAAGGATATCAACAATCCTAAACGCGTTTGGCAGTAGATGAAGCAATGATGTAATACGATCCATCTTTTGCCCCAATTTTTGCAAGATGGTTACTTCCATGCTTTAACTTGGTTTGATGAACCTTTTTGTAAAAGCACGAGCTTGGTTCAACCCCATAACCCAGGGAATGGCAATTTTGATCGCCAATACTTCAACAACATTTCATAGGGATGAAAGACTTGAGAATACGCATGCTATGCATGGAAAATGTAATTATGAGATTGAGATGCCAGAAGAGACATCCTTTCTTAATTAACCACGCATTAGGTACCATGCTCAATCATTTTGTTTTGTTGTTTGTGTTTTTTTTTAATTTTAGAAATGGGTTTATGATCCCAACATGGTTGGCTCATGGTACCTAACACATGCAACAAAGAATGCATCATGAGTTTTCATGCTTCCCTTTTTTTGTTTTTGTTTTGTAGAGGAAAATACAAGGATCATGTATGAGCAAACATGTAGAACAAAAAGTATGTTGAACGCATATGCATGATGATGCAATGACTCATGCAAAATGGGATGCTGGAATATGATAACGGACAAATGTAGGAATGATATGTTCATTATGATGCCATGAAGAGATGCTTATGCGATGCATGATATGAATGCATTTATGGACACGAGAGCCTGGAAAATCATCTCTCCTTACTTGCACATTTGGGGGCGCAGTGCCCCATGTGTGCAGTTAAGAAGACGATATGGATCTTCCGACTTCCCACGACAAAAGACGAGACCCACATACAACGCATGTGTGACAGCATGATGCAGATGCGCACAAGCGCAACAAGGGGGATTTACACAGCATGGCAACATCCTCAAATAATCATACAACAAAGGCGTACATGACCTTTAGGTTATATGCATGACAATGTTTAAAAGGCACACAACGTGTTCGCTTCGTGCCCGTATTTTAGGGACCTATAGGATAATATCTAGGGGTCTCTAATAACTACTACCAATGATTCATAACTGACACGGCTGTTTTCTAGAGGTATCATCACTGAAGATAATAATATTGTGGCGATATGGAATACCAGCGACAACACATTATAAAGAGAAAAAGCTCTAGACGAGGTTTCACTATTATCAAGCAAGTCGGAGACCTAGCATGATGATAGATTCACCTCCACTCCTTAAATTCCCATGAACCCAGGTATAGGGCCCCCATTTTTTTTACTCAAACCCGTGGGTGCTTAGAATGCAGTGTAAAGAATGTGAAATAAACAATAGTTATTTACATTTTACACAGTTCAAAAAATGCACACACAAAGTTTCACAATTCCACAATTCCTTAAAATAGGCCTAACTCACAAAAAGTCCCCAGTGGAGTCGCCAACTATCGCAACGTGCCCTTTTGCAGGCGAGCGAGGCGAGGCTCATGGGTGCGCTTTCCAAAGGGGGAAAAGATGCGCGGAGTCGCCACCAACGTTTATTTGTGGAAAACGTCGGGAAAACCGAAGGAAACCGGTCAAAATGAAAATTCTAAGTTCGGGAGTTGTATTTACGTTTGAGGAAGGTATTAGCACCTCTCACGTTTGTCTCAAAGGACAACAGCATATTTTTTAGAATTGTGGAAATTGTATTACCTTAACTTTTATTTCTTTTTATTTTTTGAGGTCGACAAAAGCGGGGCTTTTGCTCCTACGTACCCTCCTTTGGAGAGGAAATCAAACCTACATAGTTATTTCTTAAGAGTGAATCAAGCGATTCTTTTTACTTGAATTTGTGATCATTTTTAAGGCGTTGGACCTTAAAAATAATCCTTTTTACTTGGTAAGAAACTTAAATGATAAACTTTCAAACCCTATTTTTTGTGGACGAGCTTGACTGGGCGAGTTGATTTTAGCCTTAGTTTCACTTTAGTTATTAGTCAATCCAATTAAGAATGAGAAATCCCAAAGAGAAAACGTCCGATTGATTTTTTCGCTTCATTTTACTAAAAGACATTATTATTATTATATTATTATTTTACCTCTTTTTTGATTTCCAACGTGGTTACGGCACGACCCAACGGTCGGAATTCATTTTAACCGAAATTAACGGATGATACAATTCAAATGATCGATGGAAATTTATTTTATTTTTTGATTAGGCGAAAAATGACTTAAATAAATGACTGAAGCACGTCAAAAGGGGGTATAGAAAGTGGATGAAAACGAGAATAAAAATACATGAAACAAAATGTGGACCACCACGGGTACATAGAATGAATTGAAAAGCTCGGTTTGGGGTACTTACCAGTTGAAGACTGAAGAAAACGAAGAACGAACGATGAATGTCGAAGAACGGTTGAAAATCTTCGCGTAATTACTCATGGAAACGTTACGGAAGCGCCTCGGCTTGGATTTTCTTCACGGAAACAATTTTCCTCAGCAATTTCGAGAGAATAAGAAGTGCCAAGAAGGTTGAACCCCTTCTCCCTTCATTCCTCCCCCTATTTATAGCAAAATGGGGGAGGAGCTTGCCACCCAGCTCGCCCAGGCGAGCAAGGTTGCTTCCTCCAGAAGCAACAGCCTTCTGGAGGAAGAATCTGGAAGGCCCAAGTGGGCCTGATTGCTATTTATACCTCCCTTTTTACTAAATGCACACCTTTACCTTTTTTTGGTAATTCTTTTTCCGTAACGTTACGAAACTTTACAAAATTTGTAACGATACTTATTTTCCTTCCACAAGGTTACGAATCCTTACGGATTATGTATTTACTCTTTTTTAGCTTTCGAAGAAGTTACGAAAACTCACGGATTGCGAAAAACACCTCCTTTCGATTTCCGTCACATTACGGAATTTTCACGGATCGCGTAAGCCTGCTTCCTTTTGATTTTCGGCACGTCTCAGGACTTCACATATTGTGCAACAAAGGGTGCCAAGTATCTCAAAGCGGTCAATCAAAGGTTGTATATCAAATAATAATCCCTGGACGAAATTAGGGTATGACACTCATGACACCTAAGCACACTTAGTGGAGAATCTTGGAATTGATCTTGGATTAGTGGGCTGAACCATAACTAAAATTCACTAATCATAATTAGTGAAATTTTGGCTCCAAAGTTTGGCTCCACAAATTCAATTTCAAATTCAAGTGAAATTTGAATTGAAATTCAAATTTCCCTTCAATTTTGTGTGACACATAGGCTATAAATAGAGGTCATATGTGTGCATTTTTTTATACTTTGATCATTTGAATATTAAACTTCAGATTTCAAAGCTCATTTAGAGCACAAAATTTCGTGCTCTTCTCTTCCTCTCCCTTCATTCATCTCCTTCTTCCTCCAAGCTCTTATCCATGGCCTCCTATGGTGGTGAGCTTCTTCTAGACTCATCTTCTCCTTGAAATGGCGTCTCCTCTCTCTCTTCCTTTCTTCATTCCGCTGCCATTCATCTTCCAAGAAGCAAAGGAATCCATTGATGAAGAAGATCCTAGGCCTACAAGCTCCAATGGAGCTTACCTCATGATGTAAGCGTATTTGTATGTTGCTTTCGAAAAATTTCCGTAAGTGAGTGTATGTTGCTTTCGTTAATGGCCGATTGGAAGCGTATTTGTTCTCCGGTGGCGTACGTTCGATCGTGAGGAGTACACGATGGATTTTGGTTCGTTTTCGTTGTCGTAGAAGAAGAGGTACATGAAAAGGTGTAGGGATTGGCAATCCATATGGCCCATACGGATATCCCTATGGTCATACAATTTTTTGTTTAATTGTTAAATTAGTTATTAATAATTTAGTTTATTTAAGCTTTTACTAATTGTTGTAATGCATTGCTTAAAAATTGATATAGTAATGATTAAATAAATTTATATTAGAATGATTATGTATTGATTAGATTTATATCCGTGAATTGAATTTGTAAAATATTTATTGTGTAAATGGCTATATTTGTTTGAATTGAATTTGAATCTATTGTTATTGAATTTGTTAAATGTTTTATTAAGATAGATGAAGAGCAGTGGATGTATGATAGTATGATGTCTGAAGAAGTTGAAATGAATGTCGAAAATGATGAATATGGTGGCATTAAAGTTGATTGTTCTGATGCCTTTAATACTTCTGAGGTATTTGTTCCATTTGTTGTTGTTGGTATAGTAATTAAATTTCATATATGTTTAGTCATGGAAAATTCGAATTGTGTTATAGTTGTTTGGTAGCCGTGATGAAGTTTTACAATGGGCCTAATCGTTGGCTCATGACATTGGATTTGTTGTCGTTATAATGAGGTCAGACACCAATACCGGTGTTCAAGGAAAAACCTCATTTTTGTTTATAGCTTGTGAAAGGAGTGGGTAGTACAGGCCAAAGAAACATAATTTGGTAAGAGCAAGCACTGGCAGTAGAAAATGTGGATGCCTGTTTAAGTTGCGTGCAAAGCCAGTTTCGGGAGGAGAGGGCTGGATGGTAAAGTTAATTTGTGAGATTCACAATCATGAAACGGCAAAGTCATTTGTTGGGCATCCATATGCAGGTTGACTTACAAAGGATGAGAAAAATATTGCCACTGATATGACAAAGTCGATGGTAAAGCCAAGAAATATTTTGTTGACGTTGAAGGAGCACAATGACAACAATTATACAACAATCAAACAAATTTTTAATGTGAGACATGCTTACCGTTCTTCCATAAGAGGCAGTAACACTGTGTCGCAACCTACCCTTCGGCGAGAGGGTGATGCGAGACTCACGGGCACGTCTTCCAAGGGAGGAAGGCACACGGAGTCGCCACCAACATTTATTCGAGGAAAACGTCAGAAAAATCGGAAAGGTGTGGTCTACGAACTTTAAGTGTGAAAGGTTCGGGTGTTGCTTTTACGCACGGGGAAGGTATTAGCACCCCACACGTCCGTCACAAGGGACGACAACCTTTAATCAAATGTGCAATATCATGTCTTCAATTTGTTTTATTTTCCCTTTTTTTATGTTTTTATGTTTTTTATGGGCTTTTTGTATTTTTTATCTTTTTGTGGTCGACAAGGGTTTTTCCCTCACTCCTATGTATCCTCAATTGTGATGAGGAAATCAGACCTACGTAGTTCTTTCAGAACTAAATGTTTGTTAAGTTTTTTTTTATCTTTTTTGCAAGATACATTTTAACCAAACAAAAGTCGTTTAAGGCGTTGGACCATTAAATGATCATTTGGTTTTTGAAAGGGGGAGAAATGTTAAGGCGTTGGACCATTAACGATCTCTTGGGGTGGTCGACAAAAGCGGGGCTTTTGCTCCTACGTATCCTCAATTGCGATGAGGAAATCAGACCTACATAGTTCTTGCAAAAATGGTAAAATTACATGTTGATTTTATGCTTTCGAATGGTCCATGTTAACCGATAAAAGCAAAGAGGACCGTTTAAGGCGTTGGACCTTTAAAATGGTTTTTAGTGATTTTTGCAGACAAAGCTTGATTTGTGAGTTGATTTTAGCCTTAGTTTCACTTTGGTTATTAGTCAATTCATTCAAGGAAACTTCCAACGAAAAACGTCCGATTGATTTTTTTTTATTATTTTATTCAAAGATATTTTGATTATTTTATTATTATTTTTCCTTTTTTGGTTTAACCGCGGTTATAGTGTGAACGAGTTAGATTTTATTTTAATGGTGATTAAACGAGATTACAACACAAATGATCGGTTGAAATTCATTTTATCATTTATTAGGTGAGAAACAACTTAAATAAACGGTTAAAAGCTCGTTAAAAAGGGTACGGAAAATAAATGTAATGAAAGTAAAAGTACACAAAACAAGTAGGGACCACTAAGGATGCATAGAATGAATTGAAAGATTCGATTTCGGGAACTTACCGATTGAAGACCAAAGAACGAATGAAAAACGGTGAATAATGGTGAAGAATCTCCACGAAATCGCTTACAAAAACGTCTTGAAAGCATTACGGAAGCACCTCGGCATGGATTTTTTTCACGGAGATTTCGAGAGATTTCTCAATACCAGAAGGGCTGAACCCATTTGCTCTGCCCTCCTTCCCTTATTTATAGGAGAAAAGAGGGAGGTGATTGCCGCCTAGCTCGCCCAGGCGAGCTGGTTGCTTCCACCAGAAGGCACCGCCTTCTTTTGGAAACCTCAGGAAGGCCTAAGTGGGCCTGGTTGCTATTTGCACCCCCTTTTCACTAAATACACCTCACTTTTGTGTTTTTTTATTGATTTCTTTCCGAAACATTGCGGAACTTTACGGATTACGCAACGACACCTATTTTCCTTCCAGAATGTTGTGAAACTTTACGGATTACACAACGATGCTTGTTTCGAGGGTTCCGAAGGTAGCAAACAAGGTTCAAGGACCAACCGCAAGTACTCCCGGACGAAATTAGGGTATGACAGTTGCCCCTCTTTACTTATCTTTTATTGGTGATAAAAGAGAAGTAAAGATAAGACACTAATTTCGTTCGATCGGAACATCATTCGGCCGATCAATATCCCAACCAGCGAAACCTGTCATTCAGAAAGAATAGAAAAGGCATCAGGAGCGTCAGCAAAACTTCAGTGCCTTGAAAGAAATAAAACGGGATAACCATGACGTTTCCACATGCTATCCAACTCGATCGTCCCTGCCTAGCAGAGAAGAATCTTGACCGTCGTCGGACATGAATGTCTCTGGATGACGAAAGTAAATCTTGCAAAGATTTTCAAAATAATTAGAATTGGACGACCAACTTCATCCCAATATCATTGGACTCGTTCGCCTTGGTTGACGAAAGGTGCGGATAACCATAAAGTATCTATGCATGTCATCGGACTCGCTGTCTCTGGATGACAAAGGTGAAAAAGACGATGTTAGTCTCTGCGTGTCAATGAGCTTGCCTGCCTCTGGTTGACAAAAGGTGCAGATAACCATAAGGTATCTCCGCATGTCATCAGACTCACCGTCTCTGGATTACAAAGGTGCAGATGATGACGTTATTCTTTGCGTGTCAACGGGCTTGCTTGCCTCTGGTTGACAAAAGGTGTGGATAATTATAAGGTATCTCTGCATGTCATTAGACTCGCTGTCTCTGGATGATAAAGGTGCAGATGACGACGTTAGACTCTGCGTGTCAACGGGCTCACTTGCCTCTGGTTGACAAAAGGTGCGGATAACCATAAGGTATCTCCGCATGTCATCGAACTCGCTGTCTCTGGATGACAAAGGTGCAGATGACGACGTTAGTCTCTGTGTGTCAACGGGCTCGCTTGCCTCTGGTTGACAAAAGGTGCAGATGACGACGTTAGTATCTACGTGTCAACGAGCTCACTTGCCTCTGGTTGAAAAAAGGTGCGGATAACCATAAGGTATCTCTGCATGTCATCGGACTTGCCGTCTCTGGATGACAAAGGTACAGATGACGATGTTAGTCTCTCTGTGTCAATGGGCTTGCCTGCCTCTGGTTGACAAAAAGTATGGATAACCATAAGGTATCTCTGCATGTCATCAGACTCGCCGTCTCTGGATGACAAAGGTGCAGATGATGACTTTAGTCTCTGCGTGTCAACGGGCTTGCTTGCCTCTAGTTGACAAAAGGTGCGGATAACCATAAGGTATCTCCACATGTCATTAGACTCGCCATCACTGGATGATAAAGGTGCAGATGACGATGTTAGTCTCTACGTTTCAACGGGCTCGCTTGCCTCTGGTCGACAAAAGGTGTGGATAACCATAAGGTATCTTCGTATGTCACCGGACTCGCCGTCTCTAGATGACAAAGGTGCAGATGATGACGTTAGTCTCTGCGTGTCAATGGGCTCGCTTGCCTCTAGTTGACAAAAAGTGCTGATAACTATAAGGTATCTCCGCATGTCATCGGACTCGCCATCTCTGGATGACAAAGGTGCAGATGACGACGTTAGTCTCTATGTGTCAACGGGCTCGCTTACCTCTGGTTGACAAAAGATGCAGATGGTGACGTTAGTCTCTGCGTGTCAATGGGCTCGCTTGCCTCTGGTTGACAAAAGGTGTGGATAACCATAAGGTATCTCCACATGTCATCAGACTCGCCGTCTCTGGATGACAAAGGTGTGAGACTAAAAATAGTCTCGGTGTTCTTTCACTAAAATGTGAACATGCTTTAGTAAAGAAACAAAAACCTCCAACTGATCAGAGAAAAATGTAATTTGGAGAAAAAAGATGTGTCTATTGGGGAAGAAGAGTATGCTGATGAAATTTTCTCGTAACCACAAATGAGATTTTGGATGTTAACGTCTCATTTCTAAACGACCATTTAGAGGAAACACCGGGTCCAACTAAAAATAGAAGAAAATCACTCAGAGTGTATAAAACTCACATAGGCAAGTGTTTCATCCTAATTCTGAACCATAGATATGTCATGACTTGATTTTGCAAATCATTTCCTGTCAAATCAAAGATTACATGCGTGATCATGGATCAATAGGACTTTTTCGGGAATGGTGTTTTTGGTGGGGAAATTTGGATCCGAGTGTTTTGGCCTTTTTCTTTTCTGTTTTTGTTTAGTGAGGGGCGAGAAAGTCACCAGCGCACAAGATTTTGGTTGGCAATCAAAGGAAGAGGACCACTTCAAGTCATGGTTTCCTTTCTTTTCTTGTTTGCTTGTGCAATTTTGTATTGTTCAGATATTGTTTGGTCCGAAGACCCTTCCGTATAATTTTTTCCTTTTCTTCCGATCTTTGATCGGGGATTTTCTTTTTTTTTCTTTGTTTTCTTCCGATCTTTGACCGGGAATCTTTTCTTTTTGGCTTTCTTTCGATCTTTGATCGGGAACTTCTTTTTGGTTTTCTTCCGAGGGCGAGGACAAAAATTCTCATCCCGGGTCAAGGTTCATGGTGAGTTGGGATCTTGGCTCAGAGCATGTAGAACGACTGGATATGATATATGTTAGGGTGTTGGTTTGGTCAGCAATCCAAGGGTAAAGGGATGCCCCACATTATTTCCATGACACGCGCACAACAATGATGATTCAAAACTTTTATGCAAAACTGGTCACGCATGCATCAAGTTTTTGTGGTCACGCGACACTAGGGCTCAAGATTCATGATTTTTCCTATTTAAGTCAACCCAGTGTTTCCAAAATATGCCTCTTTATCAATTCGTAAAAGTATTTTCAGAAACAGGTTATTCCAAGATCATGATGAAGAACAAGTCAATTTGTGTCTCATGACAAAATATGATGAGAATAACAAAGAAGATTCTGTAAGGAAGAAGTGGTACATCGACAGTGGATGTTCCAAGCATATGACAGGAGATGTATCCAAATTCACAACCATTTCCCTCAAGATCCAACAGAATTATGGTGTTGGATCTTAAATTCCTCTCATATTCCCCCCATCATTTTATTATTCAATTTGGTGCCGTTGTCTGTGATAATCTTCCGCAGCAAACCATACCGGCAGATTATCTCCCTCTTGATGAACCTGACCACCACACTCCTTGTGACGCTAGCATATGAGGCAGCTTTCACCCATTTGGTGAAGTAATCAATCGCCACCAAGATGAAACGATGTGCGTTCGCAGCTTTGGGCTCTATGGCCCCGATCACATCTATTCCCCACATGGAAAAAGGGCCACGGTGCGACTAATACATTCAATAGCAGGGGCGGAGCATTGACATTGTCCGCAAACATCTGGCATTTGTGACACTTCCTTACATGGAGGCAATAGTCACTTTCCATGGTGAGCCAATAATAGCTCGCCCTCAAGATCTTCCTAGCCATGGCATGCCCGTTAGCCTGCATACCGAAAGAGCCCTCATGGACCTCCCCCAGTATGCGCTCAGCTTCCTTAGCGTTCACGCATCAAAGGAAAACCATGTCATGGTTTCACTTGTATAGTACGCTTCCGCTTAAGAAGAAACCGGCTGCCAATATCCTTAATGTCCTCTTGTCATTGTCGGAAGCCTCCAGTGGGTACTCTTTGCTTTCAATGTATCGCTTAACGTCGAAATACCAAGGCTTACTGTCCCGCTCCTTTTCCACCAAACAGCAATGTGCAGGCCTGCCGCGACACCTGAACTCAATGTATGGCAGGTCTCCGTGCGGTGTCAGCTGGAACATGGACGCTAAAGTCGCAAGTGCATCGGCCATTTGATTTTCCTCTCGGGGAACGTGATGAAAGGAGATCTCATCAAAGAAGTCAGCCAACTCCTTGATATAAGTCTGGTAGGGTATTAGTTTGTGATCCCTAGTTTCCCATTCTCCTCTCAGCTGGTGAATCACCAGTGTCGAGTCTCCGTATACCTTGAGTAGCTTGACGTTGAAGTCAATTGCTTCCTGGACACCCAGGGCGCATGCTTCGTATTCAGCCATGTTATTGGTGCAGTCGAAACCAAGCCTGGTCGTGAAAGGTATGCATTGATTGTCCGGAGAGACCAATGCTGCCCCAACGCCATGGCCCAGAATGTTTGACGCTCTATCAAACCACACGATCCAGTTGTCCCTGTCCTTGTCTAGCTCCTCTTCGAATGAGGCCATGATGTCCTCATCTGGGAACTCGGAATTCATGGGTTGATAATCATTGAGAGGCTGCTGAGCCAAATAGTCCGCCAAGGTGCTCCCCTTTATCGCCTTTTGGGTGACGTAGACTATGTTGAACTCGGATAGCAAAACCTGCCACCGAGCGATTCGCCCCGTGAGAGCGGGCTTCTCAAAGATGTACTTGATCGGGTCCATCTTAGATACCCGCCAGGTGATATGGCTCAGCATGTACTGTCTTAGACGGTGGGACGCCCATACCAAAGCGCAACATGTCCTTTCCAGCAGGGAGTAGTTCATCCCACAGGCCGTGAACTTCTTACTTAAGTAGTAGACGACTCGCTTTCATTTTTCGGACTCATCATGCTGCCCCAGCATGCACCCCATTGACTCGTCCAAAACTGTCATGTACAGGATGAGAGGTCTCCCGGGCACCGGCGGCATAAGTACTGGAGGGTTCATGAGGTGCTATTTGATTTTTCCAAGCGCCTCTTGACAGTCCTTGTCCCAGTGGAAATGTAGTTTAAATGCCCCAGGAAACCTCAGACCTGCTTCTCGGTACGCGGTTCTGGCATCTCGAGGATGGCTTTTACCTTTTTGGGGTCCAACTCTATTCCTTTCTGACTTACGATGAAACCCAACAATTTTCTCGACTTGACCCCGAAGGTGCACTTAGCGGGGTTCAACCTCAATTGATACTTCCTAAGCCTCTCGAACAACCTCCGCAAGTTGACAAGGTGTTCCTCCTCAGTTTTAGCCTTGGCGATCATGTCATCTACGTAGACTTCGATCTCTCGGTGCATCATGTCGTGGAACAAAGCCACCATAGCCCATTGATAGGTTGCCCTGACGTTCTTGAGCCCAAAGGACATCACCTTATAGCAGAATGTTCCCCACAAGGTGGCGAACGTGGTCTTTTCCATATCCTCTGGTGCCATCTTTATTTGATTGTAGCCTGAGAAAGCTTCCATGAAGGAAAACAAAGCGAAGTTGGCTGTGTTATCTATGAGGACATCGATGTGCGGCAGAGGAAAATTGTCTATGGGACTGACTCGATTTAGGTTCCAATAATCCACACACATTCGTACCTTCCCATCCTTCTTAGGGACCGGCACAATGTTGTCCACCCACTCAGAGTATCGAGATACCGCCAAGAAACTAGCGTCGAACTGCTTTTTCACCTCCTCCTTGATCTTTAGTGACATTTTGGGTTTCATTCTCCTTAGCTTTTGTTTCACCAGAGAATAATCGGAGTTCAAAGGTAACATGTGCTGCACAATGTCATGGCTTAAACCAGGCATGTCATGGTACAACCAGGCAAAGACGTCTTGGTAGTTCCTCAGCAGGGCCACTAATTCCTCACGGATAGGGGGGAGGGGTCATACATGTGCCTACTTTTACTTCCTTCTTTTCACTCCCGGCACCTAAGTCTACGAGCTCTGTCTCTTCTTGATGCGGCCTCATCTCTCAATCCTCCTGAGTAATTATCCTCTCTAGCTCTAGGGGAAGTCCTACATCTTCATCTTCTTCATCCTCCGTCTGACACGCTTCTTGCTCAAAATCGATGGTCGGGTCCCCGGTATTAGTACCTTCGCGGGACTCGTCGTCGGATCTGCATCGTTTAAGCGTAACAAGGAAATAAACATGCAAATGAAAAAGAATGGGTGGAGGCAGAAGAACAGATGAAGAAAGATCTTTATATTATAACTTTCAAGAACAAAAGACATAATGCCTTAACAAAAGGAAACCCTAAAGTCTAGGCCCAACCGTAGAGTTTAAAGCTAAAAAGGTTACATTATGCTTGTCGTGTAAACCTCTGGGCGTTCCTCTACCCGCCAATTCCCTAGTTGGAAGCCGGGAGGGCATGGTTCTACCAAATTCGACCTCCTCGGGGAGTCCTCATTGCATATCGTAGTGACTTGTCCTTCGCGTCTTAAACCTACACTCACGAAGCTTCTACTGATGTGGCACGGTGGAACCTCTTTGGCTTGTTGTCCTAACCGCGGGCCTTGGCCTTTGTTCCTCTTTTCCAAGATGTTTTTCCTTACGTCAACCTGCGTAGGTTTATAGCCTAACCCAAATTTACCGTGATTTCCTCTGACACTTACTAGGTCGGCCCTGCCGCTGTTGTCCTTTCCCAAACCCATTCCGGGCTCGTAGCCGTGCCCCAACATCACCCGGGCCACCATCATTGCCGCGCCAGACACGCGGGGCTGCCTTGGGAGGGAATCTACGGAAGCGATGCTTACCACCTTAAAGGATTGGAAAGCCGTTTCCAATGACTCCTCCGCAGCTTCCACATACGGCATAGAGGAAGAAAAACTTACCAGGACATCTTCCTCACCTGATACTATGACCAAATGTCCTTCCACTACAAACTTCAGCTTTTGGTGGAGTGTGGAGGGGATGACTCCCACTGAGTGGATCCATGGATGCCCCAACAGATAGTTGTAGGCCGGATTGATATCCATCACTTGGAATGTAACTCGACAGGTATGAGGCACTATCTGTACTGGGAGGTCGATCTCTCCCCTTACCTCTCGGTGGCTACCGTCGAAGGCACAAACCACCATGGAACTCGGCCTCAGGTGGGAGGAGTTGAACAACAACTTCTCTAATGTGCTCTTGGGCATCACATTTAGGCTTGAGCCATTGTCGATGAGTACTTTGGCCATAACGTGTTCCATGCATTTCACCAACACATGCAAAGCCCTATTATGCCCTCTCCCCTCGGCGGGGATTTCCTCCTAAGTGAAGGTAAGGTAGTTGTTGGCTGTGATGTTATTGATGATCCCCTCAAAGCCTTCTACAGAGATGTCTTGGGCTACGTGAGCTTCATTGAAAACATTCACCAATAAAGCTCGGTAAGGCTCAGAGCTCACGAGCAGCTCCAGAAGGGAGACTCTAGCCGGGGTCTTGTCGAGTTGTTCAATGACTTTGAACTTGCTTTGTTGGATAATGCGGAGGAACTCGCTGGCCTCCTTGAGTGATACCTCTTTCTTGCCGCAATCCTCTCTTCCCTCAGCAAATTCCTCCGTCGGAACATCCTCGTCCGGTGCGAGGATCGCCTTGATGTTTTGTCCTTCGGTCATCTTGGCTTTCCCTTTAGCGTTCGTGGGCTGCGTTGGCAGGTCGGGGGGTGCGAACACGCGACCGCTGTGGGTTATGCCGCTCAACCCGGTGATATTGGTTACTTTGGCCGATAGTGAGCCGATGTCGGTAGCTTCTTCCTCCCTAGCACCCGGAGGGGCGTACCTCCACAGAACTGCGTGGTTGTTCTTGTAAGGAAAAGGAATAGGTCCTACGCCCGACACTACCGAGGGGTGTCGGGGCCTTTGGGGAGTCGTGTCCCTGGTGAAGTGTATTACCAAGGGTTTAGGCTTTTTAGGACCTTCCTTATCTGCCGACTGCATGCATATATGTTGTTCCTCCTTCCCCTCGATGCTGACCTCAAGCCGGCCTTGGTCTATCATTTGTTGCAATAGATCCCTTACCGCTGAACATGTTTCCATGTTATGCAGCATGCCTGGATGCATTAAACACGAATCCTTCTTATGCCCGCCACGGGGAATCACGCCCGCCTTTTGTAAGGCTTCGCAGATAAATCTTCTGGAGGTCGTTACATCCTTCAAATGTTTGAGCCCATGCGACCTACTCACCTCGATGGCATTAGCAGCTGCCCTTCCATGATTGGCAAGCGGGTTTGTCTTTATGTTGGGCCCGTCCTCTTGAAACGTCAACCATCCAGCTTCTATCAAATTTTGGACCTTGTTCTTCAAGGCCATGCACTGTTCGACCGAGTGGCCCGAGGTTCCCACATGGTATGCGCAGGTTGCGCTAGGGTTATACCACTTCGAGAACGGAGACTAGAAGATCCTTCCCGGAATCACCACAGCCAATTTGTTGGCGATGAGAGATGGCAAGAAGTCCCCATACATCATTGGGATCGGGGTGAAATCTTGAGCCTGCCTTGGCGAAAAGTTCTTCGCCGTGTTGGAGCCTGCGCCAAGGTGGGCATTGTTGGCCGGGTGAGGCTGGGTTAGAGCCGAAGTCTGAGGGGCCCCGCTCTGTAGGGGCACGAGCGCCCTTGGTTGGGCAAGCGTTGAGTCGGAAGAGCCCCCGGCGTGAGCCAAAAAGCTCAGGTGATGTTGTGCATATTGGTGGGTACCGTGGGAGCTTTACGGCGGCTTGGGCCATGCAGGCGTTGATGTGACGGTATGGTCATCTCCCTCCTTCCTCTTTGCCCCAGCTGTTCCAGTCCTCCTACCGCTGGCACCTGCGGGGGAGACGTAATCAAAATTTCCCCTCTTCAAACCCACCTCGATCCTTTCTCTGGTGAATACCAAGTCCGCGAAGCTAGAGGGCATGTATAGCCCACTAATTTCTCATAGTAGAATACAGGCAAGGTATTCACTATCATAGTAACCATTTCTCTCTCGACCATGGGAGGGGCCACTTGCGCTGCTAGGTCTCTCCAATGTTGAGCGTATTCCTTAAAAGACTCGTGTTCTCGTTTACTCATGTTTTGCAGCTGAGTTCGGTCAGGAGCCATGTCAGAGTTGTACTAATAATGCCTAAGGAAGGCCGTAATCAGATCCTTCCAAGTGTGGATGTGGGAAACTTCTAGGTTAGTGTACCAGATAACTGCTGCCCTAGCCAAACTATCTTGAAAGAAATGCATTAATAACTTCTCGTCCCTGGAATATGCACCCATCTTTCGACAATACATTTTACAGTGATTTTTAGGGCACGCCATCCCTTTGTACCTATCAAAGTCAGGTACCTTGAACATTGGAGGGATGACAACGTCCAGCACCAGGCACAGGTCAGTCATGTCTGCAAAAGAATAATCGTTGAATCCTTCAATGGCCCTCAATCTCTCTTCGATGAGATTGAGTTTTTCCTTTCCTTCCGCTGCTGGGGGCGGCCCTCCCACTGACAGAAGCACTAGCTGCGTTGGGTGGGTTCGAGGCTCTCTCGTGATGTTGGGTTGAGGTAGTGCGTTGGGCACCGGCCCCTCAGCGGGAAATGGGGAGTAGGAGTCGACGTCTCCCTGAGCGCGCTCTCGAGGATCCTCGTGGGCCCTGTCAGGATGCGGAGGAGGTTGCCCTTCGAGGATGAGGGGAGTAAGGTGACCCGCGTCTTCATGCATGGCCAGTGGTGTGTAGTTGGGTGGTAAACCAAGGGGTAAGCACCTTAGTTGTACCTCGAATGGGGGTTGCTGACATGCCCCGTGTCATACCCTAATTTCGTCTCGGAGTACTTGCGGTCGGTCCTTGAACCTTGTTTTCTCCCTTCAGAACCCTCGAAACAAGCATCGTTGCGTAATCCGTAAAGTTTCGCAACATTCCGGAAGGAAAAATGAGCATTGTTGCGTAATCCATAAAATTTCGCAACATTCCAGAAGGAAAACAAGTGTCGTTGCGTAATCCGTAAAGTTCCACAACGCTTCGGAAAGAAATCAATAAAAAAACACCAAGGGGTGTATTTAGTGAAAAGGGGGGTGTAAATAATAACCAGGCCCACTTGGACCTTCCTAAGGGTTCCAAAAGAAGGCGGTGCCTTCTGGTGGAAGCAGCCCAGCTCGAGCTGGGCGGCAACCGCCTCACTCTTTTCTCCTATAAATAGAGGAAGGAGGGCAAAGCAAATGGGTTCAACCCTTCTGGTATTGAGAAATCTCTCGAAATTAGTGAGAAAAATTGTTTCCGTGAAAAAATCCAAGCCAAGGTGCTTCTGTAACGCTTTCGAGACATTTTCGTAAGCGATTTCGTGGAGATTCTTCACCGTTCTTCATTCGTTCTTCGTTGTTCTTCGGTCTTCAACCGGTAAATTCCCGAAATCGAATCTTTCAATTCATTCTATGCACCCTTAGTGGTCCCTACTTGTTTTGTGTACTTTTATTTTCATTGCATTTATTTTTCGTACCCCTTTTAACGAGCTTTTAACCGTTTATTTAAGTCATTTCTCACTTAATAAATGATAAAATGAATTTCAACCGATCATTTGTGTTGTAATGTTGTTTAATCACTGTTAAAGCAAAATCTAACCGGTCATTCACGCTGTAACCTCGGTTAAACAAAAAAAAAAGAGAAATAATAATAAAATAATCAAAATACCTTTGAATAAAATAATCAAAAAATCAATCGGACGTTTTTTTTTTTTGGAAATTTCCTTAAATGAATTGACTAATAACCAAAGTGAAACTAAGGCTAAAATCAACTCACAAATCAAGCTTTATCCGCAAAAATCACTAAAAAACTGTTTGAAGGTCCAACGCCTTAAACGGTCCTCTTTGCTTTTATCAGTTAACATGGACCGTTCAAAAGCATAAAATCAACATGTAACGTTACCATTTTTGCAAGAACTACGTAGGTCTGATTTCCTCATCGCAATTGAGGATACGTAGGAGCAAAAGCCCCACTTTTGTTGACCACCCCAAGAGATCGTTAATGGTCCAATGCCTTAATGTTTCTCTCCTTTCAAAAACAAGAGATCGTTAACGGTCCAACGCCTTAACATTTCTCTCCTTTCAAAATCAAAAGATCATTTAATGGTCCAACGCCTTAAATGACCTTTGTTCAATTAAAATCTATCTTGCGAAAAAAGATAAAAACAACTTAACCAACGTTTAGTTCTAAAAAGAACTACGTAGGTCTGATTTCCTCATCACAATTGAGGATACGTAGGAGCGAGGGAAACACCCTTGTCGACCACAAAAAGATAAAAAATACAAAAGACCCATAAAAACATAAAAAGGGAAAATAAAACAAATTGAAGACATGATATTGCACATTTGATTAAAGGTTGTTGTCCCTTGTGACGGACGCGTGGGGTGCTAATACCTTCCCCATGTGTAAAAACAACTCCCGAACCTTTCACGATTAACGTTCATAGACCACATGTTCTGGTTTTTCCGAAGTTTTCCTCAAATAAACGTTGGTGGCGATTCCGTGCGCCTTCCTCCCTTGGAAGATGCACCCGTGAGCCCCACGTCGCCCTCCCGTCGAAGGGTAGGTTGCGACAGTTGGCGACTCCACTGGGGACTGTTTTTAGAGAGTTAGGCCTTCTAATCTCGTGCAATCTTATGACTTCCTCTTTTGTAGGTTCCCTTTTATCTCTCTTACGTTCTTGTATATAACTCTTTGATGCTTTTAGTGCATTTTTTGAAATGTATGCATGAGATAGATATTTATTCATTTGATGCACACAAACACCAACACTATTTGTACACACGGAGAGTTGAAAAGGGACCCTATACCCGGGTCCATGGGAACATAAGGAGTGGAGGTGAATCTGTGGTCATGTTGGGTCTCCAACTTGCTTGATAACAGTGAACCCTCATCTAGAGTTTTTCTCTTTGATAACATATTGTTGCGGGTAGTCCCTACTACCGCAGTATGTTTTTTCGAAGGGGATGATACCTTTAGAAACCATTAAGGGAAATATGACCACCTTGGGAATTATCTCCACGGAGGCCATTGCCTCCCTCACCCAGTATTATGACCAGCCTTTGAGGTGCTTCACCTTTGGGGACTTCCAGTTAACACCCACGGTGGAAGAGTTTGAAGAGATCCTAGGATGCCCTTTGGGAGGAAGGAAACCGTATCTTTTCTCAGGGTTCTATCCCTCCTTGGCTTGAATTTCGAAAATAGTCAAAATCTCGGCACAGGAATAGGACCGGGAGAAGCAAGTTGAAAATGGGGTGGTTGGAGTACCAAGGAAATGTTTGGAAGCAAAGGCGAGAGCCTTGGCAAGTCAAGACAAATGGGCTCCATTGGTGGACGTCCTGGTGCTCTTGATCTTCGGAGTGGTCCTCTTTCTAAACGTAGATGGGTTGGTGGACCTGGCAGCAATTGATTCTTTTCTCGCCTTTCACGAAAAGCCTGATTTTTGCTATCTTGGCCGATCTATATGACACATTCGGCCAAAGATGTGAGAAGAATAGTGCATGGATCGTTTGTTGTACACCGGCCCTCTACATATGGTTGGTTTCACACCTTTTTCCGCCAAGAGGTGAGACACGTTTGCCCGCTAGAAGGCCACTGCTCATGCACCGAGAAGAAGGAGGCAAACTGGGACCGACTCTTAGCAAGCAAAGAAGAACCGTCTGTCAGTTGGTTCCCCGATGGAAAGAAGGAAGAATCGGGATTCTTATTTTATGCGGAGGATTTCCAAATGTTCCGTTGATGGGGACAAGGGGTTGCATTAATTACAATCCCGTCCTCACCATAAGACAACTTGGCTACCCTATGAGGGGGGCACCATTAGAGGAAGGCCTCACACCTTTTATTGCGCAAGGTTTCAATAGCACCAACACGGGGGTGCTTCAGGGGGTCCGCAAGGCATGGGAAATGGTGCAAAAGAAGGACAAAGAACTTAGGGGAAGTAGCAACGGGCCCATCAGCGGTTACCATAAGTGGTTGAAAGCCTACGCACAAGGTCTGGATTGGCTCCCGAATTTGAGAGCCACTAAAGAGGTGGAGGGTGAAGCTCCGAAAGAAGACAAAGAGTTACAAGCCCTCAAAATAAAGCTTGAGAAAGCCCAAGCAGTAAAAGAAAAATTCAAGTCAGCAGCCGTTAGGATCCGAAAAGAGAACGCCGAACTGAGAGACGTCAACATAGCCACAACCAAGGCCTTGGAGCAAAAGACCAAGAGGGCCCGCAAGGAAGAACATGGTTGGAACAAGTTCCAAGGGGCTCTGTGAGGCAGTAATAGCGAACTTAAGCTCCGAAGAGAGGAAAGGGACCAATCACGAGTAGATGGCATGATTCTGAAAAACGAATTGAAGAGTTGCCTAAGGTCGAATAGGAGTTTGTCTCAGCGGTTATGCAAGACCGAAACAAACATGTTGGCCATCATCAGCAAGTACAAAGAAGAATTAGATTTGGCCACCACCCACGAGCACAAAGTGGCAGACGAATACGCCCGAGTGTACGCGGAAAAGGAGGCTAGGGGAAGGATGATTGACTCATTACATCAAAAAGTGACAATGTGGATGGACCGGTTTGCTGGGAGTCGAGATCTTCCCTGATTACAAGCAAAGGCCAAAGCAATGGCGGACGCATACTCCGCCCTCGAGGAAATCCACGGGCTCCTCAGCTATTGTCAGCATATGATAGACTTGATGGCCCATATAATTAGGAGTCGTTAGGGAGTTTGTATTGTCACTCAGATCTTGACTAGTTATAACTTTCTAAATAAAATGAGTTTATCCCATGATTTTACTCCAAAAACCAGTGCGAATCAAATGACTCCCACACTTTATCTCTAGCATGCATTCATTCCTCGTTACGTACTTCTCACATTTGGTCTCTTTAGGAAAGACGCCATAACTAAGCGCGCCCCAAGACATCACTATCGCACCAGATCCAAGTCTAGGATGATGGGTGACCTAGAGGAAGTACAGGAATAGATGAAAGCCGACATGTCGACTTTGAAAGAACAAATGGCTTCTATGATGGAAGCCATGCTGGGAATGAAACGACTAATGGAGAGTAACGCGGCCACCATTGTCGTCACTAGCACGACTGTCGAGGCAGACCCGGCTCTCCTGACTATTGTGCACCATCCCGTTCCAAACATTGTGGGACGAGGGAGAAACACATCGAGGCATGCCAGCAACCCCCATCCGGGGTACAACTGAGGTGCTTACCCCTACGGTTTACCACCCAACTACACACCACCAGCCATGCATGAAGACGCGGGTCACGTTACTCCCCTCATCCTCGAAGGGGAGCCTCCTCGGCATCCTGACGGGGTCCACAAGGATCCTCGAGAGCGCGCTCAGGGAGACGTCGACTCCTACTCTCTGTTTCCCACTGAGGGACCGGCGCCCAACGCACTACCTTAACCCAACATCACGAGAAAGCCTCGAACCCACCCAACGCAGCCAATGCTTTTGTCCATGGGAGGGTCACCTCCGGTAGTGGAAGGAAAGGAAAAACTCGATCTCATCGAAGAGGGATTGAGGGTCGTTGAAGGATTCGGTGATTATCCTTTCGAAGACATGACCGACCTGTGCCTGGTGCTAAACGTCGTCATCCCTTCGAAGTTCAAGGTACTTGACTTCAATAGGTACAAAGGGACGACATGTCCTAAGAATCACTTAAAAATGTACTGTTGAAAGATGGGTGCATATTCCAGAGACGAGAAGTGATTATGCATTTATTTCAAGATAGTTTGGCTGGGGTAGCAGTTATCTGGTACACTAACCTAGAAGTTTCCTGCATTCGTACCTGGAAGGATCTGATTACGGCCTTCCTTAGGCAGTATCAGTACAATTCTGGCATGGCTCCCAATCTAACTCAGCTGCAAAATAGGAGTAAACGAGAACACGAGTCTTTTAAAGAATACGCTCAGTGTTGGAGAGACCTAGCAACGCCAGTGGCCCCTCCCATGGTCGAGAGAGAAATGGTTACTATGATAGTGGATACCTTGCCTGTATTCTACTATGAGAAATTAGTGGGCTATACATGCCCTCTAGCTTCGCGGACTTGGTATTCACCGGAGAAAGGATCGAGGTGGGTTTGAAGAGGGGAAAGTTTGATTACGTCTCCACCGCAGGTGCCAGCGGTAGGAGGACCGGAACAGCTGAGGCAAAGAAGAAAGAGGGAGATGCCCATACCGTCACTTCAACACCTGTGTGGCCTAAGCCGCCGCAAACCCCCCACGGTACCCACCAATATGCACAACATCACCCGAGTTTTGCAGCTTGCACCGGGGGCTCTTCCGACTTAGCGCTCGCCCAGCCAAGGGCGCCCACACCCCCACAGAGGAGGGCTCCTCAGGCTCCGGCTCCAACCCAGCCTCACCCGGCCAACAATGCCCACCTTGGCGCGGGCTCCAACACGGCGAGGAACTTTTCGTCAAGGTAGGCTCAGAATTTCACCCCGATCCCAATGACGTACGAGGACCTCTTGCCATTTCTCATTGCCAACCAATTGGCCGTGGTGATTATGGGAAAGATCTTCCAGTCTCCATTCCCGAAGTGGTATAACCCTTATGCAACCTGCGCATACCATGGGGGAACCTCGGGCCACTCGGTTGAACAGTGCTTGGCCTTGAAGAGCAAGGTCCAAAGTTTGATAGAAGCCGGATGGTTGACGCTTCAAGAGGACGGGCCCAACATAAAGACAAACCCGCTTACCAATCATGGAGGGGGAGCTGTTAATTCCATCGAGGTGAGTAGGTCACCCAGGCCCAAACATTTGAAGGACGTAACGACCTCCAGAAGGTTTATCTACGAAGCCTTACAAAAGGCGGGCGTGATTCCCCACAGCGGGCACAAAGAGTATTCGTGTTTAATGCATCCGGGCATGCTGCATAACATGAAAACATGTTCAGCGGTAAGAGATCTATTACAACAAATGATAGACCAAGGCTGGCTTGAGGTCAGCAATGAGGGGGAGGAGGAACAACATATATGCATGCAATCGACAGATAAGGAAGGTCCTAAAAAGCCTAAACCCTTGGTAATACACTTCACCAGGGACACGGCTCCCCAAAGGCCCCGACACCCCCTGTTAATGTCAGTAGGGAGGAAGAAGCTACCGACATCGGATCACTATCGGCCAAAGTAACCAACATCACCGGGTTGAGTGGCATAACCTGTAGCGGTCGCGTGTTCGCACCCCCCGACCTGCCGACGCAGCCCACGAACGCTAAAGGGAAAGCAAAGGTGACCGAAGGAAAAAACATCAAGGCGATCCCCGCACCGGACGAGGATGTTCCGACGGAGGAATTTGCCGAGGGAAGAGAGGGCCGCGACAAGAACGAGGTATCACTCAAGGAGGCCAGCGAGTTCCTCCGTATTATCCAACAACGCAAGTTCAAAGTCATTGAACAACTCAACAAGACCCCGGCTAGAGTCTCCCTTTTGGAGCTGCTCATGAGCTCTAAGCCTCACCGAGCTTTGTTGGTGAAGGTTTTGAATGAAGCTCATGTAGCCCAAGACATCTCTAAAGAAGGCTTTGAGGGGATCGTCAATAACATCACAGCCAACAATTACCTCACCTTCGCTGAAAAGGAAATCCCCACCGAGGGGAGAAGGCATAATAGGGCTTTACATGTGTCGGTCAAATGCATGGAACACGTTATGGCCAAAGTACTCATCAACAACGGCTCAAGCCTGAACGTGATGCCCAAGAGCACATTGGAGAAGTTGCCATTCAACGCCTCCAACCTAAGGCTGAGTTCCATGGTGGTCCGTGCCTTCAATGGCAACCGCCGAGAGGTAAGGGGAGAGATCGACCTCCCAGCACAGATAGAGCCTCATACCTGCCGAGTTACATTCCAAGTGATGGATATCAATCCGGCCTACAGCTGTCTTTTGGGGCATCCATGGATCCACTCGGTGGGAGTCGTCCCCTCCACACTCCACCAAAAGCTGAAGTTTGTAGTGGAAGGACATTTGGTCATAGTATCAGGTAAGGAAGATGTCCTGGTAAGTTGTTCTTCCTCTATGTCGTATATGGAAGCCGTGGAGGAGTCATTGGAAACGGCTTTCCAATCATTTGAGGTAGTAAGCATCGCTTCCATAGATTCCCTCCCAAGGCAGCCCCGCCTGTCTGGCATGGCAATGATGGTGGCCCAGGTGATGTTCGGGCACCGCTACAAGCCCAGAATGGGTTTGGGCAAGCACAACGGCGACAGGGCTGGCCTAGTAAGTGTCAAAGGAAACCACGGGAAATTTGGGTTAGGCTATAAACCTACGTGGGCTAACGTAAGGAAAAACACCTCGGAAAGGAAGAACAAAGGCCAAGGCCCGCGGTCGGGACAACAAGCCAAAGAGGTTCCACCGTGCCACATTAGTAGAAGCTTCGTGAGTACGGGTTTAAGACACAAAGGACAAGCCGCCGCGATATGCGATGAGGACTCCCCGAGGAGGTCAAATTTGGTACAGCCATGCCCTCCCGGCTTCCAACTAGGGAATAGGCAAGTGGAGGAATGCCCGGAGGTTTACACGACAAGCATAATATCAAACAATGAGTCCCGTGAAGGTACTAATACCGGGGACCCGGCCGTCGATTTCGAGCAAGAAGCAAGTCAGACGAAGGATGAAGAAAACGAAGATGTAGGACTTCCCCCAGAGCTAGAGAGCATAATTGCTCAGGAGGATCGAGAGATAAAGCCGCATTAAGAAGAAACAGAGCTTATAGACTTAGGTACCGGCAGTGAAAAGATGGAAGTAAAAGTAGGCACGGGTATGACCGCCCCCATCCGTGAGGAATTAGTGGCCCTGCTAAGGGACTACCAAGACGTCTTTGCCTGGTCGTACCAAGACATGCCTAGTTTAAGGCACGACATTGTGTAGCACATGTTACCTTTGAACTCCGTTTATTCTCCGGTGAAACAAAACCTAAGGAGAATGAAACCCGAAATGTCACTAAAGATCAAAGAGGAGGTGAAAAAGCAGTTTGACGCTGGTTTCTTGGCGGTAGCTTGATACCATGAGTGGGTGGCCAACATTGTGCTGGTCCCTAAGAAGGATGGGAAGGTACGAATATGTGTGGATTATCGGGACCTGAATCGAGCCAGTCCCAAAGAAAATTTCCCTAAGCCGCACATCGATGTCCTCATAGATAGCGCAGCCAATTTCGCTTTGTTTTCCTTCATGGATGGTTTCTCAGGCTACAATCAGATAAAGATGGCGCCAGAGGATGTGGAAAAGACCATGTTTGTCACCCTGTGGGAAACGTTCTGCTATAAGGTGATATACTTTGGGCTCAAGAATGCCGGGGCAACCTATCAACGGGCTATGGTCGCTTTGTTCCACGACATGATGCACCGAGAGATCAAAGTCTATGTAGACGACATGATCGCCAAGTCTAAAACCGAGGAGGAACACCTCGTCAACTAGCGGAGGTTGCTCGAAAGGCTTAGGAAGTATCAATTGAGGTTGAACCCTGCTAAGTGCACCTTCGGGGTCAAGTCGGGAAAATTGTTGGGTTTCATCGTAAGTCATAAAGGAATAGAGTTGGACCCTGAAAAGGTAAAAGCCATCCTCGAGATGCCAGAATTGCGTACCAAGAAGTAGGTCTGAGGTTTCTTGGGGCGTTTAAACTACATTGCCAGATTCATATCGTAGCTCACAGCTACCTATGAGCCGCTGTTCAAACTCTTACGCAAGAACCAGTCCATCCACTGGGACGAGGACTGTCAAGAGGCATTTGGAAAAATCAAACAGTGCCTCATGAACACTCCAGTACTTATGCCACTGGTGCCTAAGAGACCTCTCATCCTATACATGACAGTTTTGGATGAGTCAATGGGGTGCATGCTGGGGCAACATGACAAGTCCGGAAAAAGAGAGCGAGTCATCTACTACTTAAGTAAAAAGTTCACGGCTTGTGAGATGAACTACTCCCTGTTGGAAAGGACATGTTGCACTTTGGTATGGACGTCCCACCGTCTAAGACAGTACATGCTGAGCCATACCACCTGGCGGGTATCCAAGATGGACCCGGTCAAGTACATCTTTGAGAAGCTCGCTCTCACGGGGCGGATCGCTCGGTGGCAGGTTTTGCTATCCGAGTTCGACATAGTCTACGTCACCCAAAAGGCGATAAAGGGGAGCGCCTTGGCGGACTATTTGGCTCAGCAGCCTCTCAATGATTATCAACCCATGCATTCCGAGTTCCCAGATGAGGACAGCATGGCCTCATTTGAAGAGAAGCTAGACAAGGACAGGGACAACTGGATCGTGTGGTTTGATGGAGTGTCAAACGTTCTGGGCCATGGCGTTGGGGGCAGCATTGGTCTCTCTAGAAAATCAATGCATACCTTTCACGGCCAAGCTTGGTTTTGACTGCACCAATAACATGGCTGAATACGAAGCATGCGCCCTGGGTGTCCAGGCAGCAATTGACTTCAACGGCAAACTACTCAAGGTATACGGAGACTCGGCGCTGGTGATTCACCAACTGAGAGGAGAATGGGAAACTAGGGATCACAAACTAATACCATGTCAGACTTATATCAAGGAGTTGGCTGAGTTCTTTAATGAGATCTCCTTCCATCACATTCCCCGAGAGGAAAATCAAATGGCCGATGCACTTGCCACTTTAGCGTTCATGTTCCAGCTGACGCCGCACAAAGACCTGCCATACATTGAGTTCAGGTATCGCGGTAGGCCCGCACATTACTGTTTGGTGGAAGAAGAGCGGGACGATAAGCCTTGGTATTTCGACATCAAGTGATACGTTGAAAGCAAAGAGTACCCACCAGAGGCTTCCGACAACGACAAGAGGACGTTAAGGAGATTGGCAGCCGATTTCTTCTTAAGCTGAAGCATACTATACAAGAGAAACCATGACATGGTTTTTCTCCAATGCGTGAACACTAAGGAAGCAGAGCTAAAGAAGCTGAGCGCATGCTGGGGGAGGTCCATGAGGGCTCTTTTGGTACGCACGCTAACGGGCACGCCATGGCTAGGAAGATCTTGAGGGCAGGCTATTATTGGCTCACCGTGGAGAGCGATTGTTGCCTCAATGTAAGGAAGTGTCACAAATGCCAGACATTTGCGGACAATGTCAACGCTCCGCCCCTGCCATTGAATGTATTGGCCGCACCGTGGCCCTTTTCCATGTGGGGAATAGATGTGATCGAGGCCATAGAGCCCAAAGCTGCAAACGAACATCATTTCATCTTGGTGGCAATCGATTACTTCACCAAGTGGGTCGAAGCTGCCTCATACGCTAGCGTCACGAGGAGTGTGGTGGTCAGGTTTATCAAGTGGGAGATAATCTGCCGGTATGGTTTGTCGAGGAAGATTATCACAGGCAATGACACCAACTTGAATAATAAAATGATAGGGGAAATGTGCGAGGAATTTAAGATCCAACACCACAATTCCACACCCTACAGACCCAAGATGAATGGAGCGGTGGAGGTAGTCAACAAGAATATCAAGAAGATTATTCAGAAGATGACCATGTCATACAAGGACTAGCACGAGATGCTCCCTTTCGTTGTACATGGTTACCGAACCTCGGTACGGACTTCAACCGGGGCAATGCCATTTTCGTTGGTGTACGGAATGGAGGTCGTGCTACCGTTTGAGGTGGAAATCCCGTCATTAAGAATCTTGGCGGAGTACAGATTAAAGGAGTCGGAGTGGGCCCAAGCACGTTTCGATCGGCTCAATCTCATAGAAGGCAAGTGTCTGGCCGCTATGAGCCATGAGCATTTGTACCAGAAATGGGTGAAGAATGCTTTCGACAAAAAGTTATGCATGCGCAGGTTCAGCGAAGAGGACCTGGTACTGAAGAAAGTCTCCCGAGCCCTAAGAGACAATAGGGAAAAGTGGGCCTCGAACTATGAAGGGCCTTTCGTCATAAAAAAGGCTTTCTCCGGAGGGGCCCTTGTGCTCAACAACATGGATGACGAGGAACTACCTTCACCCGTAAACTCCGACGTCGTCAAGCAATACTATGCTTAAGACTTGGGGCAATTAGGGAAGTCGCTGCATGTTTTATTTTCTATGGTTTCCCCCAGGGATTCCTGTCCTCTGTAAATTTTTCGTCGTAATCATTTAAAGAGCGCGGGATTGATGATTCATTGTTTTGATCCTTGCTTTGTGCCTTAAAAGATGATTATTCTTTTAAAAACCCAAGCCTTTTCGCTCGATCCATGGGGATGCCCCAAGCGCTTAATTAAAACTAAACCCAACGGGCTTTTGCAAAAGAATTATTGCATTTGAAACTGCTCATGCATACACATTCACATGCATTTTTTTTATCTTGTGAATCAAAAGACAGGGACATGATCATTTCAAGCGATGGTCAGGGATGGGTACGAGCAGGCACTAGGCCTGTGATCAGCAGATCATCATCCCGCGACCGGCTCCACATGTTAAGGAGGCCCTACTGGGAGACAACCTAGTATCCTTTAAAGCTTCTGTCTTTTAGTTCTCTAAAGTGATGATTGAATATGCCTAACTTATCCTATGGATTTCGAGCAAACGAGTACTAACCCGTAGGGAGCACGTAACTTCTTCCTAAAAAAAAAAGGGTTAGCTCGCCTGGGCGAGCACTCCCTGCACGAATTAGTTAAAAAAAGGAGGGGGGTGAGTTTCTTCACCCAAAATTTCTCCCTTTTACTCAAGAACGCCATCACCCACGAGATTGGCCATCCTTCACTCCTAGGTCACCATTCTTTTGCATTTCCAACCCCGATTTGCATTGTTGATCATCCCCAACAAGTAAGTACCTCATTCTTGGTCTCTCTAGCTTTCCATTGATGCTTTTGGTGATTTGAGTTACATGTTTTGGTAAAAAAAAAATGCGAGCAAAGTTATCCTTGAATTGTTGCTCATTTTTTTTTAGTTGAAGGGTTGTAGGCAATGGCCTTTGGCCTCAGTTGTATTCTGAAAGGATTGGGCATGCCACATTGCCCCCATTCCCTAGGTATTTACGCCTGAACCTATGCCCACCAAGTGTTCGGTGAAATGCCCCAATGGCATTGGCACATGATTTTGAGAGGAGTGACCCATGGAACAAGTGGGTGTGAGTATGTGTGCCATTTTTTAGCATGTGGGCAGCTCCATGAGGGTTAGATTGATTGCCTTGGATATACCTTAGGCCTAGGAACCAAAGCTTGTTTTTGGGTACAAGAGAACACAAAAGTGGGCGCTAGTTGGAGCTTACCTTTGGGCCAAAACGGTCAGCCTTGGGCAGAACCATGGCGTTGGCTTTGCGCCCCAGTTTTGAAAAAACATTGCTCGTCATGCACTTGTAGGCGTAGGATAGGTAACAAAATACCCCAATTAATTTAGGTAGTGAAATGCTTTGTTAGTTAAGTTAGTTATCAAAATGTTGTTGTTAATTTCTTGATTTAATTAGTTATCAAAAGGCATTTGTTAATGGTGTAGGTAGCAAAAATACTTTCATTGGAAATACTTGAATGTATATAAATAGACAAAATGCCTCGTTGATTTGATTAATGTAGATAATGAAATGCCTTGGTCAATCGTGTGGGTAGCAAAATATTTCTTTTGATTAAATATGAATTGCTTGTTAGGTAGCAAGAAGGCCTCATAGGTGTATATATTGCGTGGTAGGAAGCCAAAATACTTTTTTATTGAATTAACACGGGCGACAAAGATACCTTGTTAATTTAATTTAAGTGCCTTACAAGATATGCAATCTTTCAAGTAGCCGAAATACTGTGGAATGCATGTATGTGATCTTAAGGTAGCCAAAATACTTTAAAAATGTGTGTGTGTGATTTAGGTAGCAAATGCTTTGAATGTATGGGGGTTTGCCCAAATTCACATTGACATTTGCATTTCAGAAGAAGTGGTACCCCCCTGTTGTTTGGTCTTGCTTATAAGATGGAAATTTTGGGTAAACTGACTTCCTGAATTTTTTTCTCTTGCAGGAGATGGCTCCGAAAAAGCTTTCCACAAAGAGGTCCAGGAGCGACGCCCATGAGGATGGCTCCAGCGCCCCCATGGAGTTTGACAATCACCGGTTCCGGAGTGCCGAACACCAGCAGCGCTTCGACACCATCAAGGGATGGTCGTTCCACAGGGAGAGGTGTGTCCAGCTTAGGGAGGACAAGTACCCTGACTTCCAGGAAGAGATAGCTCGCAGGCGTTGGGAACGACTAGTGACCCCTATGGCTAAATTCGACCTGGAGATAGTCATAGAATTCTATGCCAATGCTTGGCCCACTGAGGAGGGGGTTCGGGACATGCACTCGCGGGTGAGGGGTCACTGGATCCCCTTTGATGCAGATGCCCTCAGCCAGTTCTTGGGTGACCCGCTGATTTTGGAGGAGAACCAGCAGTGTGAGTTCAGCCAGAGGAGGAACCAGGCAGACGGCTTCGATGAGGAGGCCATCGCTTGGCTGCTGTGCATATTGGGGCAGGATTTCACCCGGACCCCTGCGTGGAGGCGAGTATGGATCATGCGCACCAGCATGACTACCCTGACCCAGATATGGATGACATTGCTGCTCAGCAATGTCTTGCCTAGTGACCACAACTCCGACCTCCCTCTGCCTAAGTGCCAGTTGGTGTATGCCATCCTGACACGGATGAGCGTTCACGTGGCCCAGGTAATTGCTGACGCCATTTATTTGTTTGCAGGGATGGCGCCTACTAGGCACCCTTTGGACCCGGAGAAGTTTAATATGGCCCTGGGGTTTCCGACTTTGATCACGGGCCTCTGCCAATTCTACGGTGTGCATGTCGCCCCCAACAAGGTAATCCAACCACCGATCACCCGCGCCTTCATCGAGAAGTACTGCACGCCTAGACAAGTGCAGGGTGACGCACATCAGGCTGCGAGCGCACCGCCACCACCTCGGCAGGCCAATTCGGCTGGACCATTGAGCGTGGAGCAGTATCTATAGCATGTGGTTTGCCAGTAGACGGCCAACCACCGTGGACAGGTGCAATTACATGAGTGTCTCTACCGGTTCAACCTTAGCCAACAGAGGCAGGGTTCTGCCCCTTTTGTATGCCCTACCCCGGAGAAGTTTAGGGATGAGGTCGCATGGCCCGGAGACTGGCCCGATGCCCAGACAGAGATGGAGCCTGCAGAATCCCCCGGTGATGAGGATGAATCCCATATGGATGAGGATATGACTAACCTGCTCAGTTTTTTGGGAGGGAGCGGAGCCACATGACCAAGGTCGCCGCACTTTTAATTCCATTATGATTTACATTATTGCTTTCAGTTATTGTTTTTGTTTCCATTGTCATCTAACATTACTGCTTTTCGTTATTGTTTTTAATTTCCACTATGATCTGACATTACGGCTTTCAATTGTTTTGTCATTTTTTTTCATTGCGACTTATCATTGCATTTTTTCCATTTACTTCGTGATTTGACGTAGGTAGGCCATGTGTACCCTCGTTCGCACGACTTTTCAGAAAATAATATGTGTGTGTGTGTGTGTGTGTGTGTGTGTGTGTGTGTGTGTGTGATCACAGATATCAACTTTGTCAAAAATAAAAAAAAAATAATGATAAAAATAAATAAAAATATTTTGGTTAACTAAAAGCCGACATGTTTTGGAAAAGAAATAACTTCTGGCCTTTCTTTGAAAAAAATTTATTTACTGATCGTGACACAAAGGTTTTGTCTAAGAAAAAAAAAAATGTGTGTCCGCACCTGAAGGATGAACGCTGTGAAAATTTTTCCGAACACCCAAAATAGACTCGGATAAATGTATGAGTTGATAAAGGAGCATATATTGGAAACACTGGGTTGACTTAAATAGGAAAAATCATGAATCCTGAGCCCTAGTGTCGTGTGACCACAAAAACTTGATGCTTGAGTGTCCACATAGGTGCATGCGTGACCAGTTTTGCATAAAATTTATGAATCATCATTGTTGTGCGCATGTCATGGAAATAATGTGGGACATCCCTTTACCCCTGGACTGCTAACCAAACCAACACCCTGACATATATCATGCCCAGCCGTTCTACAAGCCTTGAGCCAAAATCCCAACTCACTATAAACCTTAACCCAGGGTAAGAATGTCCATCCTTGCCCTCGGAAGAAAACAAAAAAAAGAAGAAAAAGAAGTTCCCGATCAAATATCGGAAGAAAACAAAAGAACAAAGAAAGTTCCCGATCAAAGATCGAAAGAAAACAAAAGAAAAATAAAAGTTCCTAATCGAAGATCGGAAGAAAACAAAAGAAATATATAGAAAGGTTTTCGGACCAGACAATATTTGAATTGTCATAAGCAAATAAGAAAAGAAAGGAAACCACGACTTGAAGTGGTCCTCTCCCTTTAATTGCCAACCAAAATCCTGTGCGTCGGTGACCTTTTCACCCCGCACTAAACAAAAATAGAAAAGGAAAAGGCCAAAACACTCAAAGCCAAATTTCCCAAAAAAAACCACCTTTCCTGAAAATGTCCTATTGATCCCTGATCACGCATGTAATCTTTGATTTGATAGGAAATGATTTGCAAAATCAAGTCATAACATATCTATGGTTCGGAATTAGGATAAAACACTTACTTGTGTGAGATTGATACACTTTGAGTGATTTTCTTCTATTTTGTTGGACCCGGTGTTTCCTCTAAATGGTCATTTAGAAACGAAACGCTAACATCCAAAATCTCATTTGTGGTTATGAGAAAATTTCATCAGCATACTCTTCTTCACCAATAGACACATTTTTTCTCCAAATTACATTTTTCTCTTATCAGTTGGAGGTTTTTGTTTCTTTACTAAAGCATGTTCGCATTTTAGTGAAAGAATGCCGAGACTATTTTTAGTCTCACACCTTTTGTCATCCAGAGACGGCGAGTCCGATGACATGCAGGGGTACCTTATGGTTATCCTCACCTTTTGTCAACAAGAGGCAAGCGAGCTCATTGACATGCAGAGACTAACGTCGTCATCTGCACCTTTTGTCAACCAGGGGCAAGTGAGCCCGTTGACACGTAGAGACTAACATCACCTTCTGCACCTTTGTCATCCAGAGAAGGTGAGTCCAATGACATGCGGGGGAACCTTATGGTTATCCGCACCTTTTGTCATCCACATACGGCGAGTCTGATGACATGTCGGGGTACCTTATGGTTATTCGCACCTTTTGTCAATTAGAGGCAAGCAAGCCCATTGACACGCAGAGACTAACGTCGTCATCTGCACCTTTTGTCAACCAGGGGCAAGCGAGCCCGTTGACACACAGAGACTAACGTCGTCTTCTGCACCTTTGTCATCTAGAGGTGGCGAGTCCGATGACATTCAGGGGTACCTTATGGTTATCCGCACCTTTTGTCATCCAGAGACAGCAAGTCCAATGACATGCGGGGATACCTTATGGTTATCCGCATCTTTCGTCAACCAAGGCAAATGAGTCTGATGATATCGGGATGATGTTGGTCGTTCGATTCTTATTATTTTGAAAATCTTTGCAGGTTTTAATTTCGTCATCCAGAGACATTCAACTCCAATGACACGCAAGATTCTTCTCTGCTAGGCCGGGACGATCGAGTTCGATAGCATGTCGAAACATCATGATTATCCCGTTTTATCGCTTTCAAGGCACTGAAGTTTTGCTGACGCGCCTGATGCCTTTTCTATTCTTTCTGAATGACAAGTTCCGTTGGTTGGGATATTGATCGGCCGAAAGATGTTCTGCTCGAACGAAATTAGTGTCTTATCTCTACTTCCCTTTTATCACCAATAAAAGATAAGTAAAAAGGGGCAACTGTCATACCCTAATTTCGTCCAGGAATACTTGCGGTTTGTCCTTGAACCTTGTTTGCTCCCTTCAGAACCCTTGAAACAAGCATCGTTGAGTAATCCGTAAAGTTTCGCAACATTCTGGAAGGAAAAACGAGCATTGTTGCGTAATCCATAAAATTTCGCAACATTCCGGAAGGAAAACAGATGTCGTTGAGTAATCCATAAAGTTCCGCAACGTTTCAGAAAGAAATCAATTAAAAAACACCAAGGGGAGTATTTAGTGAAAGGGGGGTGCAAATAGCAACCAGGCCCACTTAGGCCTTCCTGAGGGTTCCAAAAGAAGGCGGTGCCTTCTAGTGGAAGCAACCCAGCTCGCCTGGGCGAGCTAGGCGGAAACCACCTCCCTCTTTTCTCCTATAAATAGGGGAAGGAGGGTAGAGCAAATGGGTTCAGCCCATCTGGTATCGAGAAATCTCTCGAAATTAGTGAGAAAAATTGTTTCCGTGAAAAAAATCCAAGCCGAGGTGGTTCCATAATGCTTTCGAGACGTTTCCGTAAGCGATTTCGTGGAGATTCTTCACCGTTCTTCATTGTTCTTCACCGTTCTTCGTTCGTTCTTCGTCGTCCTTCGGTCTTCAACTGGTAAGTTCCCGAAATCGAATCTTTCAATTCATTCTATGCACCCTTAGTGGTCCCTACTTTTTTTGTGTACTTTTATTTTCATTAAGTTTATTTTCCGTACCCCTTTTAACAAGCTTTTAACCGTTTATTTAAATCGTTTCTCACCTAATAAATGATAAAATGAATTTCAACCGATCATTTGTGTTGTAACGTCGTTTAATCACTGATAAAGCAAAATCTAACCGGTCATTCACGATGTAACCTCGGTTAAACCAAAAAAAAAAGAAAAATAATAATAAAATAATCAAAATACATTTGAATAAAATAATCAAAAAAATCAATCGGACATTTTTTCTTTGGAAATTTCCTTGAATGAATTGACTAATAACCAAAATGAAACTGAGGCTAAAATCAATTCACGAATCAAGCTTTATCCGCAAAAATCACAAAAACCGTTTTAAGGTCCAACGCCTTAAACAGCCCTCTTTGCTTTTATCGGTTAACATGGACCGTTCAAAAGCATAAAATCAACATGTAACTTTACCATTTTTGCAAGAACTACGCAGGTCTGATTTCCTCATCGCAATTGAGGATACATAGGAGCAAAAGCCCCGCTTTTGTTGAACACCCCAAGAGATCGTTAATGGTCCAACGCCTTAACGTTTCTCCCCTTTCAAAATCCAGAGATCGTTAACGGTCCAACGCCTTAACATTTCTCTCCTTTCAAAATCAAAAGATCGTTTAATGGTCCAACGCCTTAAATGACCTTTGTTCAATTAAAATCTATCTTGCGAAAAAAGATAAAAACAACTTAACCAACGTTTAGTTCTAAAAAGAACTACATAGGTCGATTTCCTCATCGCAATTGAGGATACGTAGGAGCGAGGGACAACACCCTTGTCGACCACAAAAAGATAAAAAATACAAAAGACCCATAAAAACATAAAAAAAGGGAAAATAAAACAAATTGAAGACATGATATTGCACATTTGATTAAAGGTTGTCGTCCCTTGAGACGGACGCGTGGGGTGCTAATACCTTCCCCATGTGTAAAAACAACTCTCGAACCTTTCACGATTAAAGTTCGTAGACCACACATTCCGGTTTTTCCGACGTTTTCCTCAAATAAATGTTAGTGGCGACTCCGTGCACCTTCCTAATGAAGGCAACCATTAGGTCCTTCCGAGAATGGACTCAGGAAGGTTCCAGATTAGTGTACCAGGTGAAGGCTGCCCCAGTAAGGCTTTCTTGGAAGAAATGCATCAGCAGTTTTTCATTTTTCGCGTATGCCCCCATCTTTCGACAGTACATTTTTAGATGATTTTTGGGGCAAGTAGTCCCTTTGTACTTATCGAAGTCCTGCACCTTGAACTTCAGAGGAATGATGACATTGGGTACTAGACACAACTCTTCCATGTTAGCAAAGGCCCTGAGCCTTTCCTCTATATGATCCAATTTTCCCATAGCAGGAGGGATTCTTCCTGCAGTAAAATGCAAAGGTTGTGGTTGAAGGAGAAATTAAGGGCCTTCCAAAGTGTTTGGCAGGGGTACACCCCCAACTGCTTGCCCTTCAGTGGCATATTTGAGGCGAGGCTCGAAGTCGGCTAGATTGTGGTGGGGTATTTCATGTGTCTCCCCCATGGGTTGAGAGACATGTGCATGATCAGATTGAGGTTGTTGGTTCTCAATGATTATGGGAGTGGAGTTATTAACATTCTCATCGGGAGCATGCACCATGTTGGGTGGTGTATAGTTCGGAGGCAAGCCATATGGCAGGAAAGCATGCTTGTTCTAAACTTGCACAAAATGAGGGTCGCCTATACTTCCCAATTATTTGCCTCCCTAACCTATCATATCCGAGGTTGGATGATTTATTTGGTTGAGGCCACATGGGGGAGTCGGGTCCACCTCAGCAACGGTGCTGGTAGCAGCAACTACAGCCGCATTAACCTCCAATATCTTCTTCATGCTCATCATGGCCTCCATCATTATGGCCATTTGCTCTTTCATGGCCTCCATGTCGGCCTTCATCCGCTCTTGTACCTCCTCTATTTCACTTATTACTCTGGCTCTAGTGCACATTTGGTAAGGGTTCCGTAAAGCGTGTTCTTTCCTTTTGATTACAATGATTATAGTTCTAATTTCAAGGAAAGAATGCAATGAGCAATGCAACAAATGAAAAGCATGGATGTATGTGAGTGACGCATTGTTGAAGTATTGCAAATTTCACATAGGACATAGGGTTGAATCAATTTAGATTTTCATTAAAACTACATGGTTCATTTCATCTCATCAAAGTGAAACTGGAAATAGCTCATAGACGTCAACAATCCTCAATTTTTTTTTGAATTGGCACAATTATGTGTGGCAGTAGACAAAGAAACAATGTAACTCGATCCATCTTTTGCCCCAACTTTCCCAAGCTGGTTATTTCCATACTTGACCTTGACTTGATGAACTTTTTCTTAAAACATGTGCTTGGTTCAACCCCATAATCCAAGGAAAAGAAACTTTTGATCGCCAATACTTCGACCACACATCATAGAGATGAATGACTCGGGCATACTTATGCTATGCATGGCAAATGCAATTATGAGATTGACATGAGAGGCCCTAGGAACCACCATTTTCCTAGTTAGCCATGCATTAGGTACCACGTTCACACGATTTTCAATCATTTTCATTTTTTTTTTAGAGAAATGGGTGTATAACCCCAAAAAGGTTGGTCTATAGCTATTATCATGGTACCCAACACATGTAACTAAGAATGTTGTGGTGTGACTTTCTTTTTTTTCTCTCTCTTTTTTTTATTTTGTTTTGTCCCCCGCCCCCCGCCCCCCCCCCCCCCCCCCCCCCCTTTTTGCAGAGGAAAATGCAAGGATCATTCATTAGTGAACATGACATGCATACAATGGAAATGGAATATATGCAGTTGGCAGAACAAAAGCATGTTAAATGAAAAGGGCATGATAATGCAGTGATTTATGCAAATGCACTGCACAAAAACGATGCAGGAGTGATATGCCCATTACGATGCCATGAAGAGATGCATGACATAATCAAGGAGTATGCTAGAGTAAGTTTGTTATGTGCCCCCTAATCGAGGAACCTAATGGAAATGATCCAAAAGTCCACTTCTAGTGATAACTCCAAAGGGTGATTTCAAGTAACTTTACTGGCTTCTAGAGATATCATCCTCTTAGGTAATACATTGTCACGATAGGGACTATCAGCGACAATGCATCACTAAAAGAGAAAAACTCTAGATGAGGTTTCACTATCATCAAGCGAGTCGGAGACTCAGCATGACCACAAATCGACCTCCACTCCTTATGGCTCACATAGACCAGGGTGTAGGGCCTAATATCTTAATGTGTGTGCGAAGTATAGGTGCCATGTGTGTGTAGAAAAAATATTTCTAACTGTGAATGTAATTGATTGACAAACACACACCAAACACAACAACACAACAAAGGTTATGTACAAATATAGACAACATAAAAGATAAAAGGGAAAAGGGAAAATAAATAAAGAGGAAGACATGATAAAAATATTGCACACTGACTAAACGGCCTAACTCTCTAACAGTCCCCAGTGGAGTCACCAACTGTCGCAACATGCCCTCCAGCGGGGGTACGACCCAGGACCCGATGGTGCATCTTCCATTAAAGGAAAACACGCGGAGTTGCCACCAACTTTTATTTGAGGAAAATGTTGGAAAAACCAAAATGGAAAAAGGTCGAAGGTCTGCGTATTTTGAAAATGAGGGTTCGGGAGTTGTTTACGTACGAGGAAGGTATTAGCACCCCACGCGCCCGTTACAAGGGACGATAGCCTCTAATCGAGTGTGCAAATCATGACTTCAATATTAATGTATTTTTCCTTTTATGTTTTTTTTTATGTATTTTCCATTTTTATGTTTTTTATCTTTTTTGGGATCGACAAGGGTGTTACCCTCACTCCTACGTATCCTCGGGTGCGATGAGGAAATCAGACCTATGTAGTTCTTTAAGAACAGAAGGTTTGTTTATTACATTGATTTTATCTTTTTTGAAAGATTGATTTTAATTCTGGACAAAAGTCGTTTAAGGCGTTGGACCTTTGAAACGATCTTTTGATTTTTGAAAATAGGAGAAAGAGTCGATAAGGCGTTGGACCTTGAAACGATCTTGTCAAGTTTGAAAGGCAGAGAATCGTTAAGGCATTGGACCTTGAAACGACCTCTTGATTTTTGAAAGGAGAGAATCGTTAAGGCGTTGGACCTTGAAACGACCTCTTTATTTTTGAAAGGAGAGAATTGTTAAGGCGTTGGACCTTTGAACGATCTCTTGATTTTTTTTTTTATGAAATGAAGAAGTTTTTGAGTTGGTTTTATTTGGTTTTGGCTCACTAATCTTTAATCCCTTTTTTAAGATAACTTGCGGTGTTAATGACCATTTAACACTTATTTTACAAATGATTGGTCAAAATTTATTTAAATAGTGATTAAGTGAGATTACAACACAAACGATCAGTTGAAATTCATTTAAAGTGATTAAATGAGATTACAACATAAACGATCTGTTGAATTTTATTTTAACGGTGATTAAACGAGATTACGGTATGAACGATTGGTCGAAACTTGCTTTAAACAAAGAAAAAGATCACTGATGATCGAAGAAGGAGATGAAGATGCACAAACATTAAAGAGGACCCCTAAGGGTCCATAAATCAAAGTCAAATCCTTAAAGCAAGCACTAACCAAATGAAGAACAAAGAACGAACGATGAACGAATGAAGAACGACCGAAGAATGAATGACGAACGATGTAGGAATCGATCACGGATGCGGTTTGGAAGCGTTTCAGCTTTGTTTTCTCTTCTTTCTTCTTCTTTCTGGACCTCTGGACTTCAGGGAACTTAGGGACCCTTTGCTTCAGCCTTTCCACGCCTATTTATAGCAAAAAAAGGCATTTGGGCTGAAGGTAGCTTGCTCAAGCGAGCTGGTTACTTCATTATGAAGTTATCTAGGTGGCTCAAGGGTTGAAAAATGCCCCAAAAGTGACTGTTTGCCCTCCTTTTGAGTATTTTGCACATTTCCTTCTGAAACATCGAAAAACCTTGTAGAATGTGCGGCAATTGGTGATAAGCAGCTTAATTCAGATGGCAAGAATCCAAATATTTGCAAACGATCATCCCCGGATGAAATTAGCGTATGACAAAGGCCAAAAGAAACTTGCTTGTAGCACCTTTGCTGTTGTCCTATCTCCGTTGTGGTGACTTCCATATGGTGAACTATGGCAGTGCCAAAGTGTCGCAAAATGCCCTTTTGCAGGCGAGCGAGACGAGGCTCACGGGTGCGCTTTCCAAAGGAGGAAAGATGCGCGGAGTCGCCACCAACGTTTATTTGTGGAAAACGTCGGAAAAACCGAAGGAAACCGGTCAAAAAGAAAATTCCAAGTTCGGGAGTTGTATTTACGTTTGAGGAAGGTATTAGCACCTCTCACGTTTGTCTCAAAGGACAACAGCCTATTTTTTAGAATTGTGAAATTGCGCTACCTTACCTTTTATTTCTTTTTTATTTTTGAGGCCGACAAAAGCAGGACTCTTGCTCCTACGTACCCTCCCTTGAAGAGGAAATCAGACCTACGTAGTTCTTTTTTAAGGGTGAATCAAGCGATTCTTTTTACTTGAAAGGTGATCATTTTAAGGCGTTGGACTTTAAAAATGATCCATTTACTTGGTAATAAAAACTGAGATATTGAACTTTTCAAATCCTTTTTTAGTGACCTTTTTTGTGGACGAGCTTGACTTTGCGAGTTGATTTTAGCCTTAGTTTCACTTTAGTTATTAGTCAATTCAATTAAGAAAGAGAAATCCCAAAGAGAAACGTCCGATTGATTTTTTCGCTTTATTTTACTAAAAGGTATTTTTTATTATTATATTATTATTTTACCTCTTTTTTGATTTCCAACGTGGTTACGGCACGACCGAACGGTCGGATTTCATTTTAACAGAAATTAACGGATATTACAAATCAAATGATCGGTGGAAATTTATTTTATTTTTTGATTAAGCGAGAAATGACTTAAATAAATGACTGAAGCACGTCAAAAGGGGGTACGGAAAATAAATGAAAACGAGAATAAAAGTACACGAAACAAATGGGGACCACCACAGGTACATAGAATGAATTGAAAAGCTCGGTTTGGGGTACTTACCGGTTGAAGACCGAAGAAAAACGAAGAACGAATGATGAATGTCGAAGAACGATTGAAAATTTTTGCGTAATTACCCACATAAACGTTATGGAAACGTTACGGAAACGTTACGGTAGCGCCTCGGCTTAGATTTTCTTCACAGAAACAATTTTTCTCAGCAATTTCAAGTGAACACGAAGTGCCAAGAAGGCTGAACCCCTTCCTTCTTCACTCCTCCCCCTATTTATAGCAAAATAGGGGAGGAGCTTGCCACCCAGCTCGCCCAAGCGAGCTCAGCTCGCCCAGGCGAGCCAGGTTGCTTCCTCTAGAAGCAACCGCCTTCTGGAGGAAGAATCTGGAAGGCCTAAGTGGGCCTAGTTGCTATTTGCACCCCTTTTTTTACTAAATACACCCCTTTTGCTTTTTTTGTGATTCTTTTTCCGTAACGTTACGAAACTTTACGAATTTCGTAAAGATACTTGTTTTCTTTCCGTAAGGTTATGGAACCTTACGGATCATGTATTTACTCTTTTTTAGCTTTCGAAAAAGTTACGGAAACTCACGGATTGTGTAACAATACTTCCTTTTGGTTTCCGTCACATTACGGAATTTCACGGATTGCGTAACCACGCTTCCTTTTGATTTTCGACGCGTCTCGGGACTTTACATATTGTGCAACAAAGGGTGCCAAGTACTTCGAAGCGGTCAATCAAAGGTTGCATGTCATCAAGCAATAGTCCCCGGACAAAATTAGGGTATGACACAAAGGATGCTCTGTGTTTCCTCCATTGTAACACACCTCCTCAGCAGATTGTCTGCTCCTAGCTTGAACAAATGAGGATCATCCCACACATAGAAGCGGGAATCATGTAGAAATTTCTTTCACTGACTCCAGTTAAGCTCTTCGGGGATGATTCCTATGGCATTGTAGTTGGCCACATCAGCAAACCAAGGTCTTGCGGTGGCTTGTAAGAAGAACTCATCTAGGAATTCTCCCCTTACCTCCGGTTCTTCTTTGGTCACTTCTTCATTCTTCAACCTGGAGAGGTGATCAGCCACCACATTCTCGGATCCCTTCTTGTCCTTTATGACTATATCAAACTCTTGTATGAGCAGGACCCATCTAATCAACCTTGGTTTTGAGTTTGCTTTGGTGAGAAGGTTCTTAATGGCGACATGATCAATGAAGATCACCACCCTTGACCCCACTAAGTATGGCCATGATTTTTCTAAGGCAAAGACAATGGCTAGCATCTCTTTTTTCCGTGGTGGCATAACTCATTTGCGCTTCATTGAGAACTTTGCTAGCATAATAAATGACGTGGAATGTTTTGTCTTGCCTTTGCCCTAGGACTGCACCCACTGCATAATCACTAGCATCACACATTAATTCAAATTCTTTACTCCAATCAGGTGTGATCATCACTGGGGCAGTCGTGAGCTTGTCTTTTAGGGTCTAGAAGGCTGCTGAACATTCTTCATCAAATTTAAACACAGCGTCTTTGTTCTGCAGATTGCTCAACGGTCTTGCAATTTTGGAGAAATCTTTGATGAATCTCCTATAAAACCCTGCATGTCCTAGGAAGCTCCAGATGCCTTTGACATTTGATGATGGTGGCAACTTCTCAATGACATCAATCTTGGCTTGATCTACCTCAATCCCTCAGGCCGAAATTTTGTGGTCCAAGACTATGTCTTCTCGAACCATGGAATGGCACTTCTCCTATTTTAGAACTAGGTTTGCTTCCATGCATCTTTGTAGCACATTTCCAAGTTCTTCAAGCAACGTTCAAATAAGGGTCCAAATACCAAGAAGTCGTCCATGAATACCTCGATACTTTTCTCCACCATATATGCAAAAATGGCCAACATGCACCTCTGAAATGTGGTAGGTGCATTACATAATCTGATTGTACCCAGAGTATCCATCTAAGAAGCAATAATAAGCCTGTCCCGCAAGCCTCTCCAACATCTGGTTCATGAATGACAAAGGAAAATGATCTTTCCTTGTTGCTTCATTGAGCTTGTGGTAATCGATGCACATTCTCCAGTCAGTGGCAGATCTTGTTGGGATTAGGTCATTCTTTTCATTCCGAATGACTGCCATGCCCCCTTTCTTTGGTACCTCCTGGACTGGGCTTACCCAAGCACTGTCGGAAATGGGGTAGATAAGCCCAGCCTCTAGAATCTTGAGCACCTATTTCCTCACTTCTTCCTTCATTGATGGGTTGAGCCTTCTCTGGGGTTGTCTGACTGGTCTATAGTCTTCTTCCATCATTATCTTGTGCATGCAGTAGGCAGGGCTGATTCCTTTAAGATTTGATATGTGCCACCCAATTGCTTCCCTGTGACTCTTGAGGACCTCTACCAACCTGTTTTCTTCCTTTTCTATGAGCTCACTGTTGATCACCACAGGCTTAGTCGCATTCTCCTCCAAGAACACATACTTCAAGTGATTGGGTAGGATCTTTAGCTCTACCTTGGTCTTCTTGGATGGACTCCCACTTTTTATTTCTTCAAATTTGGTCCCCCTGTAGGAATGTTTTCTTCATGATCTAAGTTTTCCAAGCAAGCCCTTAGATCCTTCTCCTCTTCACTAGTTAAACAATCCAAAACTCAATACTGTTGTGTGGAATTTGATTTGCTTGTAAGTGTGTGTTTGGTTGAATTTCTTGAGGTTAATGCTGAAGAAGTAGAATCAACAACAATAGAATAAGTGTCTGTTATCTTAGGCACAAGAGCACGAGAACACATTGACAGTGAGCATAAACCTTAAAAGATCCATGAGTAAGATAATATGAGTCTCACTCATACCTCTGTAGCACTAAATAATTTGCTTGGTTGAAATGTGGTCTTGGTTGAAATGGTTTTGACTATAGATTGGAATAAATTTTAAGCTAGCATGGTTTATCATATACTAAAAATCAATAATGGATATGTGTAAGAGTATTCTCTTAGAAATAAATGTACTTTTAACCTGACTAACTTGTATATATTAGGTGTCTTAGTCTATGTACACCGTTCCCACATAAGAAGTTCATTTCTCTTTTATATCACTTTTGGGACATGAAATAGTTGTTTGTTAGGAAGCCTTTTTAATGAAGAGGATAAACTAGTTTTCCATTGAGTCCCTAGAGCAACTTCAAATGTTAGTAAAATAAAAAATGTAGCAGTATAAAGGCAAAGGGTGAGGGGTCGTAGGGCATGATCATTATTCATTCTATCAACCTTAGAAAGAAAACTAAAGCTTTTCTAATAAAGTTAAATAGAATACAATCCTAAACTTTAAGGGACTAGAATTGTACTATTCTTTTATTCCTCATAAAGTCTACTTTCTAAGACGGCTGTTAGCTATCAACTATCTTAGAAAGTAGAAAGTACCCTTTCTAAGATGGTTCTTGTATGGAACTGTCTTAGAAAGTCTTAGAAAACCCACTTTCTAAGACGGTTGTCAACTAACAACCACTTTCTAAGACTGGTTTGACCTCAAAACCATCTTAGAAAGTACCCTTTCTAAGACGGTCCCAGATAAGAACCTTCTAAGACAGTTGTTAGCTAACAACCGTCTTAAAAAGTTCAAATTTTCTACGATGGTTGTTTTATAATCGTCGTTAAAGGTCTTAACTTTCAACGATATTTGATATAAAAACGGTTTGTAACCGTCATTGAATGTCTCTATTAACCGTCGTTAAATATCTTTTTTGCAGTAGTGCTTATTACATGATTATCGTGTAACATAAGTAGTTTCTTGTAACAAGCAACATGGTATCCATAAGTCATCACTTAAGTTGTGTTTGAATTCAAGTTTGGAAATCCAAACGCACATTTACTCTTCATAGAACATTGTGCCAACTTCTTTGGTAACTTTCTTTTTCCATTGAATTGAACACTATTTTCCGATCAAAAGTCCATTGAATTCATAGCTACCAACACCATGCTTTTTTCGTTCAACAAGAAATGGTTGGAAACATTTTAAATTTCAACATGTATTAGACGATAAAAATTTGAGACTCTTGCTTCAAGGTATAATAACTCCAGCATAAAAATTTGGACCCGGTTTGAAACCCTGGTAGTTTCATCCTTCTCTCCACAGCCATGGTGTGGTCTATACGTAGCATTGGCGTCGCAACCATGCATTGGGTTGCCTGTAGAGATCTCTATTATAAATAATGAGTGTGGAACCAACAAAGGTTGGTCATACCAGTGTTCACGGGTCAGTTGGATCAAATTTATTTAAATTTATTATTCAATTCAATCAAAATTTTATAGGTAAGGTTTATGTAATTTTATTGACTGACGTCCTTAATCTAAATCAACCTGATCATAAATAGGCCGAGTTGGATTAATTTGGTTTGAATATTTAAAACTTATTTTTTATTTTATAAAATTAATTTTTTTTAAAATAATAATTTATTTTTTACTAAAGCTTTGTAAGTATATAATGATTAAATATACTCAAAAAATCAAATTGTGACAATATTTGACTAATAGAATTAATGATTTCAATGCTTATACAATATTTTATTTTAGATAAATATAAAATACTATATTAGCATGAGAAAACATAAATAAAATCAAGGCAAACAAAACAACAACTTAAACAAGAAAAAACCATGAGTAGCTTAATTTAATAATTTAATAAACTTTGTTAACTAAAAATTAATGTGTGTTATATTTGATAGTTAGTTTATATATAATAATAAATTTAATTATATGTTATGGGTTGGATTCAGTTCAAAAAACAAAACCCATTACCTAACATGTATAAGACCGGATCTAATTGAGTTGGGTTGGGTTTAATCAAACCCTTAAAAAACTCAACCCAAATTATTTGGGTTGGTTTGGATCAAGTTGGGTACATGGATTATCTAGAACTTTGGACACTCTGAGTTGATCTAGTTGGTAAAAAACGAACTCATATCCCAAAAGAATATGGGTTGCTTCCCACTCTCAATGTGAGAACTTTCTTAGTGGATAATTTATAAATATTTTTATAAGCACTTGTTGAGATTTGAGGTCTGCCCTTACCTTAATGAGGCCCGGAACCCACCTCACCTAAAATTTTTGGAATAATAAAAAAAATGAGTGTGGACCCATTCCCCAACTCTTTTTTTTATTTCTTTTCTATTTACGTGCTGTTAATTTTGGTTGTTGAAGCAATTCTTTCTTATCTATTTAACATTTTTGTACATTTATTGTTTTTTAGTTTTTGGGTTGTTGATCTATAATGTAATTTTTTTCTTCTTCTTCAACAACAACAATAACAACAACAACAACAACAACAACAACAACAACAATAATAATAATAATAATAATAATAATAATAATAATAATAATATACTTAAAAATAATAAAATAAATAATATTAATATCACATTATAAAATCCAAACCATTTGAGTAATTATACATTTGGAAGTTCTTTTGATTAATATCATCTACCCAAGTTTCATTTTGATAAAAAAAAATACTTTTAAAATAAAACTATCCAAACATAAATCATCTTATACAAGACTTTGGACTTATTACATGTTTGGATTAAACTTTACAAAATTAAGTTTTGTTCAACCTTTAATTTGCAAACTAAGTTTGGAAAAGTATCACAACTCCTGTTTCATCAAATTAAGATTGTATGTAAAATTTTACTCTCAAATATACTTTTGAAGAAAAATGACACATGACTTCAAATTGATTTCACTCTCAAACATACTTTCAGTGTTGGCCCTCGGCTTTGTTCGAAGGTGCCATGACACAAGGCTCACGACTAAAAGATACCCAAAAACATTTTAAAAAATGATAGGGTTGTATGTCAAAAAATTTCTATATTATTTGAAATTATTTTTATAACTAAATTGAGGTTATTATTTTATTTCACGTCCCTCTTTTTATTCAAATTAATATGTGACATGTGATTTAAATGTATTATAATGTTGTTGTTAATTTTTTTTATGTATTGCCTTCATAGCTTCATATTGAATGAATTTTCGACTCACCTTGACATAAACATGTATTAGATCTACAATAATAGATTAAAAATATTCTTTAAAAAAGATTTCAAATATTCCTTAAAAAAGATTTAAAATATTTTTTTAACAAAATAAGAAACATAAGCAAAAACAAAAATTACAAAGGAAATAAAATTAAATGTTAGTCTATTAATATAGAAAAAAATATAAAAACTTTAATATTAAATGATAATTTGTCAGTGAATGTTGATAGTAACCGAATTAGATCATTTTCTTTAAGAGAAAAAATATAAAATTAAATTAAATTATAAATATAAAATTATTATTTAAAAAATATATAAGTAAATTAAAATTATAAAAAAAAATGTAATGAATTCCTTATAGGTTTATCCAAATCTGATAAAACCCAATTGGGATGGCATTGGTTTAAGAATATAGATCTCTTTCTTTTAAACATGAACATATCCTACCTTCTACAAGGATGAAAACATAGATAGTCAAATTTATCTCCAACCTATCTAGTTGTCATGTATATCTTATATATGGATATTTATGTTATCAATTTTTTTAGAATAAATTGAATGATAGATTATATGTTCTTTTAGGATTAATAAAGTTATAATATTTCTTTAATATAATAACATGTCATTTTTAATGAAATCACATGTCTATTTTTTATATAATATATATTTATATTTTCAAATCGTCGTGATACGATTGCTATTTGTCGCTATCGGTGTTGTGACACAAATCCTTATATATAAAAAGAGTCAAATTTATTGTTTCACTCAGAGCCTATAAAATTTTAGGATCTACCCAGCATACTTTTGCACCCTCCCACGTGAAATCCAAACATACCCTTACTTTTAACTAAACTTAAATTTATAAAATCATGTTCAACCAAACTTAATTAAATTGTAATCCTAATACGCACTCAATGCATGTTCAGATTAAAGTTTACAAACTGAATTTGTAAATTATTTTTGGATTAAAGTAACATTTTACACTCAAAAATATTTTTGGAAATAGTCAAATATGATTCCGAATTGATTTTACTCTCAAATCTCAATCATAAGTGCTTAAGAAAATGAAAAATAAAAAAAATGCAAGAATTGTTTTTTAAAGCCTAAAATGGAATATAACTATATTTCTAAGGATTAAAAATATAATATAAGTTTTTCTAAAAGTTATATATATGTAAGTTTTTTTGTGAAAATTGATTTTGGGATTGAGATATATAAAATATATTTTTGTTTAGAATTTAAAATTGATTTTTTTTCATAATGTAATAAGATAAAAAAATATTTTTCTTACTCACTTTTAAATATTATTTTGGTGAAAATATATTTTCGATCACAAATAAATATCTGAATTTTGTATTAATTTATATATAATTTTTTTCATTAAGTACTTATTAAAATAATAATTTTATTTTTAGTCCTTACTATTTTTTTTAATCCATGATAAATTAATAAATTTTATATTTTCTTTCTAATAAAAAAGTTTATTTGTTATTAGTCTTTTTGAAAGAGACTAATAATAAATAAAAAATTATCAAAGAATAAATACAAATTTTTTAATTTATCATGAAAAAAAATGTCAATGATCAAAAATATTTTTTTTATGGGAAACCAAAAACGAAAAAGAATTGTGTATTTTTTAAGAATCATAAACATATTTTAACCTATATATTTTAAACACAAATTAATTTTATTTTTGATTCTTTCAAAATTATTTTTTATCACAATCTTTAAACACTCTTTATTATTTGAGTTTTTTTATGCCGTATTTTATTCTCTCTCTCTTCTTTTTTTTCCTTAGTACAGTATGAAGATAAGACAAGACCAAGAAACTAAACAATCAAATTAAAATCCCGCCCCAGACGCAGCAGAACGCCATAGGATAGGAGGAGAGTCCCACTGAAACACTGTTGCATCTGTTGTTGATAACTCGAGGCCCGCCCTGAAAGATAATCAGCAACAGTAGTATTCTATTAATTTCTTTTAAATTAGTTAGTTAATTTTTAAAAATAGTCACGAGTAAACTGTTCTATTCTATATATCAAGTCATAAGTATTGCTGTAATTTAAACCTTTATGCGTATGTGTAAGTATATCAATTTTAAAATTAATTATTAGAAAAAAAAGGTCTTTTGAAAATTGAGAAAAAAATCAATGTTTTATTGGAAGACAAATTAACAAATTCAGAAAATTAATTATATCGTCATAGATGTACTTCAACAAAGAAAGACAAATTCTGTTAACAAACGTTTTTCAATGTAATGTCTTATCTCACTGATAAAAAATATGTATTATACTTATTTGAGTTAGATATGTTTGTAGTTAGTATAAATAGTATACTTTTTTTAAAGAAAAAATTGTCTTTTTAGACTCTTAATTTTGAAATATATATTTTAAGTGTGAGTTTTATTTTTCAGAAAATTTACCTTTTTACGATTTCTAGATTTAAAAATAGAGATCCCGCACATTTCTAAATATAGGAGATCAAAAGAACATGAGAAGACAGTTTTATTCGAAATAGAAGCAAATATTTTCCTAAATAAAAAGTAATAGCCGACATTGTTTATCTTGATGTCTTTTGTGGGGAACGAACGAGAGAGTGAAGAGTTTGACACAGACAGATATTTCTTACGTACATCAATCAGCAATGGCATTGTCACGTGGTTGCAGTACGATTAATGCAAGTTATATTCTACTTTGTCACGTGGTCTAGTGTGACTTCTCTGAGCAACATGCTACTTTTCGCGTGGACATGTCTTGATCAAAGTGGAAAAACTAGCTAATAGCTATTATGCAGCAAGCAGCTATTTCACATTTTGATTTCTTTTATGAATTCATATTTAAATTTAAATCTTAATTATATATTTTCTCTTCCATCTGTCTTTGATTAAATATTAGATATTTAAAATATTTGTTAATATGACATTGGATGATATGATTGTTAACGTGTGTATATATTTTGATGTAACTTGATTATATTTTTAATTTTTTTATGATTATGATACCGGACATATCAAAATATGTGTCTCAAGACAAACACAACACAACACGTCAGTTTTCATGTTATTAGCATATGTTCACGTCAAAGAGAGAGAACATAGTGTTGTTAAGTTTAAAGCCTTTGGCAACATCTTCTTCAATTATAGTTTTATCTAATTATGAATGGATCATGCAACTCATTTTTATTTATATTGAATGTCTTTCGATATATCCTCTACACGAGTCTCCTTGGAATTAGTCATGTAAGCACTTGTGCATGTACAATCTTGCCATCTTTGTATCGAGTATAAATGTGTTGTTGTGTGTCTTTAATATGTCCAAGATGCAATGCGTTTTCTGGTGTTGTTGCCACATTCTAATGATTTCATCCGGAAGTGTGTATGCAGAAGTAAGGGAGAGAAGATCAAATCTCTTTAAATATGGTAATAATTAAAGTTAAAATTAATTAAAATAATTAATTATTTTTTATAATTTTAATTTTTTGACAATTTTTTTATGATTTTATAATTAAGATTAACTCTTCTTAATTTCATCACGGTTTTATTATATATGTCTGATTCTATTTATGATAAGGAGAAATTATAAATTCATATAAACTCCTCTAAATATATTTTTTGGAAATAAATTAACGATAATAATAGTGATAAAATATATTTACAAAGTGTCTCTTTAATATTTTATTAAATATTTTTCTAACTTTTGGATAGTTTAATTTGAAATATTTAAGATATTACCGCGAATTAAATTATTATATATGTAATGTCTCATACAATGTTATAAGAGTTTAGTTTAATTATACTTTTAATTCCTTTAGTTTGAGTTATGTGTAGTGTTTTAATTTTTTTATTTAATCAAATACTTTATAAAAAAATCTTCAAATTTTCATTGTTTTACTCAATCTTATAAATTGAATTGATTAAACTTTATTTTACTCAACAGTCACCCGAATCAGTTAAAATGTAAAATTTTGCAATATAAAAAATCTCAATAATTTATCTTTTTAAATCCAAGTCATAAATCCTATAAAATCTTTCAGTTTTTATCATTTATTTTTTCTAAACTTCTTACTTTTAAATTTGTAAAATTATTACTTCACATCTTAAATTTATCATAACATATTGGATTTTTTATTAGAAAATACTAATTAATATTTTTTAAGATAAGGTGGCGCTGAGTTTTTATTCTGATTTTTGTCGGTGTTTGTGCAGGTGTTTTAATCGGAGCGTGCCATTTGTTTTCATAAAGGTAATTGTTCGCTGCTGCTTTTGTTAAGGATTTCGTCGGCTATATTTTGTCCTATTTAGGTGTGACCATTTGTAATAGACACAACACACATGGGTGCCCAATGGTTTGTACGGTATCATTGCCCCATACATGCGCGCATATAGTCAGTAGATAATCAGTGTCTTCTTGGTTTCTTTCTATATGTTTGTTTTTCCATAACTTTCTATATGTTTTTCAATTTTGGTTTTCATCGGTGGATATTCATAAATATTTTTTATTGGCTTTATTGTGTATTTTATAATCCAACTTTCATTGTTTCGTCAATTTTATTATTTAAGTTTATTTTTTTTATAAATTTTATCATTCAAATTTTTAATTTTTGTGTATTTAACTAATCAATCCCTTAAAATGCACATTTAACTTAGATTTTATCCTTCTTTGCCTATTTGGCTTGTGAATGGAGGACTCTATTCTTTGAGGTCTTTAGGTGAACCTTCATCTTAATGATAGCTTGAATGTTATCCCCATCTGCCTATTTTAGCTCAAGATTAGAGGATTGTTTACTTTTTGAGGTACTTTGGTCGAGCTCGAGTTTGGATCCTTTAGATTTAGCTCTTTACTTGACATTTTAGTCATTCCTTTAGGTTGAGCTCTTTGGTTGACCTCTTGTAAAGTCCTTTGAGCCAAGTTTTTTGTTTTATTTTTATTTTTTTTATCAAACTTGAGATTTGACTCTTTTGGATTGAGCTTTTTAGCCAACCTTTTGGTTCGCTCCTTTAGGTCAAGCTCTTTAGCCTACCTTAGTTGACTCCTTTGGGTCAACCTCTTTGGACGATCTCTTAGTTGACCCTTTTGAGTCTATTTCTTTGAAAAAATCTCTTTAGACCATTCAACTTGACCTAGCATTGAGTACCCCCAACAAATGACATATACCCTCCAACAGTTGAACACTAAAGAGTCAACCTGTAATACCTCGATCGAATCATACCAGAATGAGAAGGATTTAGAGGCTGTATATGTATGAGACTATATAGTTAAGGACAACTTAAATGAATTAATTGATACTACCTATACAAACAAGATGCATCTATTTCCGGTAGCTCATCACTTAAGAACTTCATAGTTAAGTGTGTTTAGCATGGAGTAGTTATAAGATGGGTGACATTCTGGGAAGTTTCTCCAAAAGCATGTGAGTGAGGATAAAACATGCTAAAAAGTTTTGTGTTGGTTTGTGAGGTCAGTCATTGATCCTGAAAGTAGGCAGAACTAATTTTCAAGGTCTCAAAAATGACTACATATGAAGGGTTATGATCACTGGAGAGATCTAACCAGCAAGGATGTTGAGTGAAGTGTTACTGCATGAAGTGTTGTAGTGTGAGAGTCACCAAGAAGTCAAAAATCAAGGATGTTACAAATGGTATCAAAGCCACTAAATGTAACACCCCTTCTACCCCAAGATACATACACTTGTAATATTTTCTAAATACGTTCGTAGCAGAATTAAATTAATAGGATGTATCGACTTTAAAAAAACACTTATTTCATAGTAAGAGTATTACATGTCAAATATTTGTAAACTTAAAGAAAACAAATCAATAAATAACATAACTCCATGCTAAAAAAATCTTGGCGCACCAAAGTCCATACAAACCATATTAAATAAAATATAGTGAAAAACTATTCATTAAGTTAATCCTTAGATAAATGAATAAAACCTGTGTCCCAATGTTACATTGTTTCAAAGCATCCATAACCTTAAAATTAATAGTAATATAAAATGGAGACCTAAATATCTCATGTAGCATCATCATCATAACCTTACAAAGACTCACAATAAATTTAAAACATTAAGGTAGTCCTCAAGATATAAGATACATTTATAAACAATTGTGTTTCACAACACAAGCATGCCTCATCCAAATCAAACATTCCATAGACAAATTCACACACGAAATGTGATGTAGATTAGACTCGTGACTTGTATACATGTGGTACCATTCTGGAAAACACTATGAATGTAGCCCGAGAGTCCCTATAGTCGACGAATTGCCACACAATGGGAAACCTGACACTATCACTCCTATCGAGATGACACCGCCGATGGTGCATTAGGATGTTCTGACCTTGCAAGGATACTCCAACACATGTGATCAACATGAGCTTAAAGGAGATTCCAAACCGCTGCAACCCCAAGGTCAGAGTCATATGTCAACTCATTCATAACCTCCCCGATTAGGTTCATAAACGTCCTTCACTTTAAAACACATGCACAACATGATGCATGATTCATAGACAATATGTACATGGTATATTTTCGAATTCCCATGGAGATTCCTATAGGTTCTCCTAACATATTTTCGCAACACATATGTATACCATGACATATTACTTTCACTTATATTCGTGGACATCATGCATTCAGTCACAATATCAATGATGAGCACATTCACTCATTTACACAAAAATATCATCACATCACTTCATTCATCCAATCATAAGTATAAATATCATGCATCATATGACCACTACTCATTATGATATCAATATTACACACTCATTTTTCCTCCTACGTTATTATGACCTTCATAGAGTGTAATAATCATGTCCAGAGTTTTACTAATGCTATTAAGTTGTTTTTTATCTCGTTAGAAAGACAAAATAGTTATCTACAATTTCTATGTTGACCTCAAAATTCCTTTCAATCGTTTAGAAATCTAAAATTAGGAAATATACAAACTGGGTGCATAATTCTGACAACTTAACCTTTACTCACTAAAATTGAAATATCTGGAGTTATATGAATCCTTTTTGAGTGGAATCAAATCCCTTAACTAGATAACATCTAGGGCTTCAAGCCTTATGAAGAACACAAAGTCTAACTCTATCATTTAAGTACACATTTTGGTGTTCTAATTTAACATTTTCTATCAGAAAATCAGCATGTGTCTAACATCAATTATCATATTCAATTTCAAGAACATCAAAATGATAAAACATCAAAACATACAACAATCAAATTCACCAAAATCATAATAAAACAAAGTGCTTCAGGGTATTCACAACCCATCCAAGAAAAGAAACTTGCAAGAATCATAAATATAAGATTATAGTGACTCATTATCACTCATACAACAAAAGAAAAAAAGAAAACCCACTCCCCTTAACCACAAATGAAGCAATTCCTTAACAAGGTAAATGAAGATGATCTCGTGACCAGTCCTAAGAACACATTGATCCAATAACTTCATCTACCATGATCTCCACAACAACTCTTACTATGACAAAAACTTGGTTGTGATTTAAAACACAATCTTAAGTTGTCTAAATTTCTCGAGTTTGAAAACTCAAAGGAAAATATAAAAATATTGATCGAGGGGTTCCACGCCTAATGCTAAGCCCATTTAATTCTTTGGTGTCTATAAGACTTGTTGGTTTCCTCTATATATAGGGGAAGAAAGGGGTTCATGAGGTTATTTTTTCCAATGTGGGACTTAAAGTATTTTTCATAATCAAATGACCCACTTTGAAACTTATTTTCTTTAAGATAGAAGCTGATTTTGGTTTCTTAGGTTTATGAATGAATTGTAAACTTTCCAATGATGCAAAAACATCTCAAACAGACAATTATAACTCAAGATATGACATGATCTATCTAGGGTTGTCATCATAAAACTAACACAAGACTTATAGATAACTTTTCAAGCATTTTAACTATAATAAATTAATTTAATACTCTTCTAACACCAAATATAGTAAAATATAATATAATAAAGACAACAACGACGACAATAATAATAATAATAATAATAATAATAATAATAATAATAATAATAATAGTAATATATACACAAAATACACACACTATCACAACACAAGTACATGTTTAGGACAAAACCAATAATATACAAATAATAATAACAAATATTTACAAAAAATATAATAGAAAAGTCTTAATAAGAGTTCTCCTTATAATATATTCCTAATACTCAAAATAGGATGTTACACAACCAAAAATTCCACCAAGGGACGTTCCTCCCACAATACAAGTTCAATTCTTATCTTCTTCTATGATACAAGAAACTGATCCTATATATGATAATCAGGAATTAATCATCTGTCTTCCTGTATCGAGTATTAAAATCCTTCAGGAACTCTAGAAGAATAGAATACACTTTGAATGCTCTAATAATAGATCATCTTCAAACTATTATCTAGAGGCAACCTGTAACAGGAACAATTATATAAAATAACATATATAAAATTTTATAGTAAATATTTGAATGTGTAAATGCAACAATTTTATGGATATGGTGTGAAATTTGATTGGTCGTTTATCCACTCAACGCTTTTATGCATTTTAGACATTGATTTGGCGGCTACAAGTCAAAAACTGATTTTGTGTATAAATGTTGTAGTAGTTGTGGTGGCATACGTGTGGCCCCTCTTTCTCTGATACTATGCTTGGCCGCGTGTTCTTTGCTTTAGCCATATACATAATCGCGTAGTGCTATTCCATACTTCCTGAATTATTGCTGCCTATAAATATGTGAGTGCAAACCACCAATATCTCATAAAGTAATCTAAATACTTTTCTTCTTGTCACTGACACAGTTGAATCCCATTGATGATCGTCCCATGTCTTTAATTTGATCCCAAAACTAGAAATTTCTTCTAGCAAATGATCCCTCTCTCTTTTTCTTAATTTTCCCCAGATTCCTCTGTAAGAGGTAGCATTTGAAAGCTATGAAGTCGATTGAAATTCCATAATCATATTCAAGCAAATTTAAAGCAAAAGGTGAAATATTGATCCATAATTTTCCATTATGATTATCTTATAATATGTCTATGCAGCGTTTTAGGCTCATGGTTCATTATTTAAGATAGCATATCTGGGGCGATCAACGAGAAATAATTAATAGATATGTTTCCCTCAAATCTAAGTATATGGGTAAAACTCCAGATCTTTGTGTGTGTGTGTGTGTCTCTCTCTCTATATATATATGTAGCATAGAAATTAGGGCAAGAAAGGTAGCTACTAGCACTAAACACTGGGAACAATTTCAGCCCGAGTTTAGCATAAAATGGCTGACGCGCTGAACCTTCTGTTTTGTTTATTGCAGAGAAAGCATTGGGCGCAGATGCATAAGCCGATAAACATATTTCTGTTCATACTTAGTGGTTTACATCAATTCACCCACACTATCAACCAACTGAGCTACACTATCTCTTAGTTAAACGTTTTTCTGTGAAATTGGTAAAAATATATGACCATTTCATTTAAAATTACTTCACGTTAAGCTTTGCACACCGAAATGTTTTCATATATTAATTGAACCAAATTAAAAGTTTTCTAATTTTCTTATCAATAGAATTTGTGACACATACCGAATAATTGATTTAATTTCATATGATTGAAGCTTGTGTAATTTTTATACAACTCTCAAATGGATTATGAACCTCCATTCCTCGAGACCTACAAGGCCCTTGTTCAAAACCACGTCGATGATTCAAAGAATGACTCCTCTTTGGTGGAGAGATGTGAACTACCAGTGATCGATCTTGGCAAGTTCAACTACGAGAGAGACGAATGCGAGAAAGAAATTGCAGAAGCTGCTAATAAATGGGGTTTCTTTCAAGTTGTTAATCATGGGATTTCACAGGAGCTGCTGAAGAGTCTTGAGTTTGAGCAAAAGAAATTGTTCTATCAACCATTTGTGAATAAGTCTGCAAAATTTAATTTCTCTAGTTTATCTGCCAAAACTTACAGGTGGGGGAATCCATTTGCTACCAATCTGAGACAATTGTCGTGGTCAGAAGCCTTTCATTTTTATTTGTCAGACATCTCATGGATGGACCAACACCATAGTATGAGGTAGGCATCTTCATTATTTCATAATTTTGGCACTATATAAATGTTTAAAACACTGGATTGCAACAACAGTTGGACTGAGATTTTCGAGGAACTAGAGATAGATTTTGGACTTTAAGTATGTTTTTAGTCACTTAAATCTTTGTTTTTGTGCTTCAAATTTAAAATTTGATCATTTTAGTCACTGTAATTTGAAAAAACATAACTGTTTTAGTTCCTCTGTTCAATTTTTTTTTCTGCCCAACCCAAACACTGTTAGAATGAATACTTCAAAAGAAAAATCCATATATATATGGTAAAGTGTTTGAAGATAAGAATGAAAAATCAAAAGAGGTTTTGTAATTAAGTGACTTGTAATTTGCTAACTAATTAAGTGAAATCTCTAACAACACTTAGGCAAAGCACTAAATCAGACATTTTTCATATTACTAGGATTAAAAAATTAAAGTAGGTTTTCATGTACGTAGAGTGTTTGATATATATTTTGAAAGAAAAACAGATATATGGTAGAGTGTTTGATGATGAGAATGCAAAACCAAAGTAGGTTTTCTTGTAAATCACTTATAATTTGTTAATCAAGCAAGCGAAATTCCTAACTATTTAGGCAGAGAAACTAAACAAACTTTTCTATAAATTTAATGTGTTACCTATTCGGTTGTACTTATTGAATAGAAAAAAGCACATTTAAACCAAGATTTCCCAACAAAATTTAAAAGGACAAATAATAACGGGATGTCACCTCTTCTTAATCTTTTTGTTTATTTATTTGTATATATCCTCCAATATTTAATTACTTTATTTACTATTCGATCCCTTATATACAATTGAATCTTAGCTTACTTGGGTGAACTGAGGATACATGTTTTCACTTATTATGACTATCAAACAGCGGCAGTACATTATTGGGTGCCTGTGCAACCTAACTCGTGACCATACATCTTCATTTTCTTTTTACATTTTATTTTCACTTATAAATATCAGATTGTGTAAAAAAACTAAAGAAAGAAAAGAGAAAGTGTGTGCGTGCAATAAGACTCTTTAATGTAACGTATCAATGAAAGAAGAGTAATGTCAGATAAATATATATTTGCATCGAACTTCAACTAAAAAATTAGTGTATATAACTTATAATAAACCACGCAAGTATTTGTTAATGACTCAATGTACAAACATTTTTTTTTTGTTGAATTACGTTAATAAGTTAAATCATTAATGTATTTTAACATAATTTGTAGTTATAACTTGATAACATCCTTTAAAAAAAAGTGTACATTACAAAATCTCATGTATATATATTTAGTTCTCTACCAAATTAGATGGGAATGTATTTATTATTTTGCGATGTTATATTTTGCATAAGATTTTTCCGTTAATTTTCCTATGATATTTTATAGAGAAAGTATTAAATAAAAGGGGTAAATATATGAAATATCTTAGTTAATCGTAAAAATTACATTTAATGTTTGAAAATTAATAAATAAGAATACTAGTAGATATATTGTGAAAGTAATGGAAATTGAATAATTCCGCATCCTTCTCCAAAACCCGCTTACTAATCTTTTCACTATGTTTGTATGATAAATATTGAATACGTTTATATTTTATGACATTAAATGCATTTTTTTATTTAATACTTTTTTATAAAGTAGTAGGAGAATTTGTACGACAATACTACATCGTGTAAATTTCAAAATGAAAAATTACGGTAACATTGTTACATCGTTATAATCTTTTTGTTTTTCGTCCATCAAGATAATAATTAAAATTGTGTTGAACGAAATTTTTATACTTTCTAATGCACAAACGAAAAAGTTACATTCAACGTCGATTCAGTTGTGAATAATGGATTGAGTTCAACGTAGATTCCGTTAAACATGACTGCAATCCAAACACACCCCTTCTCGTTCAATTATTTTAAAATGAGTGGTACTTTGTATTCTTTGGCAAAATTGAAACGTAATATTTAATACAGATACAAAATGCAGGAATTTAAACAGCACTAGTAATAAGATAACAAAAATTAGGAGGGGTAGGGAAACGTGGAAAGGGATAGAAAAATCAGGAAGTGAGAGAAAAACATCACTATTCTAAAAACCAAAGCATTACTATTCTTTGTGGCCATATATGCTTTCATATGCCTTCATTGTGTTACCATGCTTTATGCGTTTTACCTTACCCTAATTTATATAAGTACTTTTTCTTTCTTTTCCTTTTTTTAAATTTAGATCGAGCCTTGAAGCTTTTGCATCAAGAGTGTTCTCCCTTGCTAAAAGCTTGGCTGAAATACTAGCCTTCAATTTGAATACGAAATCCAACTATTTCCGTGAGAATTGCTTGCCAAAGAGTTCTTACATTCGACTGAACAGATATCCTCCATGCCCTATATCGTCAAAGGTGCATGGCCTGTTGCCTCACAGTGACACTAGTTTTCTTACCATCGTACATCAGGACCAGGTTGGGGGATTGCAATTGATGAAAGATGGAAAATGGGTTGGTGTCAAGCCTAATCCACAAGCTCTAGTCGTTAATATTGGTGACTTCTTTCAGGTGAAATCTCTTCATTTATTTTAGAGTAATTAATGCTATATTTTCATACATTATCTTCTTATTTATTTCCTAATACTTAATAATTAAAGAAATAATTGAACAAATAAAGTAACTCTATTTAATAGATATCTTGAAAATGTTATAAGAGAATTTAAAACTCAGAATATGCTAAATTTGTAAAATATATTTTCTAATTCAGCAGTTCCTCTCTTTATATTTTCTGACTGATAAAAAGAAAAGAAAATAAAGAAGAAGGAATATTTGAATTTTTAAAAGAACAATGATTATGTAGTGTATGTTTGGATTAAAGTATACAAACCTAAGTTTGGATTAAACTTAAATTTGTAAAAAATATCCAAAATTTGCTTTTCCAAATCTGAATTGTAAGAAAAAAAAAAACAACTTTCAAACATATTTTTAAGAGGTAATACTAAACCCTCCAGGCGAAAAAATAACACCGAGTGTAATAGTAAACAAAAAGCTTTTTCTAAAATGTGTAGGCTTTTTCTAAGAGGTAATAGTAAAAACAAAATTGAAAAAGTTTAGGGAAAAAAAATAGTAAACCCTCCTTTTATTGGACTCCAATCAAAAAGATTTTTCTAAAATGTGTAGGCATTCAGCAATGGTGTTTATAAAAGCATAAAACACCGAGTGGTTGCTTCCGAGAAAGTAGAGAGATTTTCGGTGGCTTTTTTCTATTGCCCCTCCGAAGAGGCAGTTATAGAAAGCCACATCAAGCCAGCTACGTACAGGAAATTCACTTCGAGGGAGTATAGACAACAGACTGAGAAAGATGTCAAGCAAACCGGGGATAAAGTGGGGCTCTCTAGATTTCTTCTCTAGCATATATATATATAAACTTTATGTTAACGTCTGCTTAATCAAGTTGTGATGAATATTTCTTTAAATATTTTTTTTTAGTTTTTTTTTTAGTTAGCATAAGGTACGAACTAATCATTTGTCTTATTTTGTAACATATTTCATGAGTTTTCAAGTTAAATAGATTAATATTTTATCAAATGAGAACTATTTCTACTGACTTTGATCGGATGATGGTTGCAGCACTATTAGAAAATATACTTTCAACATCGGTTATTTAGAACATTCTACATCGGATCTAAAATCGATGTTGAAAGTGACGATGTTGAATGTATGAATGTTAATATCGGTTTTGGAGAACCGATGTTAACATACATATGACAACATCGGTTCTCTAAATAACCGATGTTAAATACAATGAACAACAGCAAAAAAAGTGTACGCATGATGAACGTTGACATCGGTTTTCCAGTAAAACCGATGTTAATATGTTAGTTTAAAATCGGTTTTCTAGAAAAACCGATGTTAATATATGCCCTTAACATCGGTTTTTCTAGAAAACCGATGTCAACGTTGATGATGCATACACTTATTTGATGTAGTTCTTTGTGTATAACATTGGTTAATTATAAATAACCGATGTTAATATTCAAATATTTACATCGGTTATTTATAATTAACCGATGTTAATGTAGACTAGTTGACATCGGTTATCTACAAATAACCGATGTTAAAATACAAACGCTGACATCAGTTATACACAAAAAACCGATGTTAATATACAAACGTTAACATCGGTTTTCTATTATAACCGATGTTGGTTATGATATTAACATCGATTTTTATTAATAACCGATGTTGTTTTCAAATATTTTTTTTATATATACTTATTGTTTTTACAGTAAACCCAAAATTGTACCTATCAAATACAATTTCAGGAGGTCCAATTCACAACAAATAAACATTTTATTCTGCTTTCAAGCAGTTTTAATGATAATAAACATCAAATAATTGATTTATATATTATAAAGAACAATCAACAAATGAATTCAATGTTCTTGTTACATAGAAAATGTAAAAAATGTCCAAAAATGTCCCTAAATCCTAGGCCTGATCTCTAACTCGGAGATAAAACTGTGCCCACTGGATCCGCAATGCTTTTAATCTATCAGGCTCCAATGGTTTAGGGTCGTTAAAATACTGCATGATTAAATAAATAATATTAAGTTAATAATGTAATACAAATTATAAATAAATCAATTTTCTTTGAAATAAACTTACCGCTTCCCAATTATTTCTAAAAGTTCCTAAAATGATGGTGGACATCCAGTGCATGACATAGTAGCCGCACTCAGTAGTTCCTTTTTGTCTATTACACTAAATACATAATAAAATTTGGATATTAATTAAACAACTAGTGTACAGACACATAAAGAAATATATATAAGTGGAAGTTTTATGTAAATGACGTGCCTTGACGACAATCCACCTAGCAGGAGCCTTTGATTTAGGCTGTGGAGCATCATCAAGACCCTTCATAGCACTGTTCCATATGAGTAACAATTAAAAACTGGTGTTGTACGTTGAGGTATTACAATGCAAATGTATTGAAAATAACACTAACCTATCAATAATCCCCTTAAGGTAGTTGTCTGGCCTGTTATGCAATGAACAAAACCAGACAACTAAGTGTTCCTTGGGCAGGATGACCACCATTTGCCAATGTCCGCTGCAGTGGAACCTAAAATGGGTTAGTACATTAGTAAACATTAATTAAATTTTGTTATTTTGTGACTTACCCATTTAGGTAGGCTCCAAGATACACATCGCGTTGTGAACTCTGCATCCAACTCTTTATGTAACTTTCAGATTCAAACTGTGATTGCCCAAACCTCTGAATGGACTGAGGCTCGAGGAATCCATAGATATCAGAATTCCCCGCTCGCATACATGTTTCAGTGAGATGCCTGTTTATGTTAAGTCAAAGTTAAATATTTATGAATTGAAAGCCATAACTTAGGGAAATAAAAGCCTTTTATATAAAGACTTACAGAATCCACAACTGTAACACTGATATGCTGAGACATTAACCACCGTGTGCGATTTCGGAGAAGTCTTCGTGCTTTATGTACAGGGGGAAATCTGGATTAACGACCCCGAACACGGTGGCATCCCATCTAACCTGATAAGGCCTCAAGAAAAGCTCTGGGATGGTCAATGTCATCAGATAAAACAGATCATCGACCTCCGGATCGGGCTTCGGAGGTGGTTTTGGCGGAGACACAGCTACCTGTTCATGAAACAAAGTTAAATAGCCAAATTTGAGGCACGCTTAATGAATTAATTTAAAAAGAAGAAACATATAGTAAGGACAATAAGTACCTGGTGTGATAAAGACTTGATCAGATGTGTCGGCCAAGCAAGGAAGGTGTGAAGTGTCTGCCCCACTAAGGAAACCTCAGCAGTGGGTACAGGAACTGGAGCATCTGCATCTTTAACCTCGTCCACACTCACCTTTACTTGGCCAGGCAACAAAGGAGTGTTATGAACAAGAGTGGATCCCTCATAAACTCTCCCCACGGCAACCAGGCGGACAGGATCTGCTTCTATGTACAAGCCGCACCTGTCAGAGTCACCCGTCTCAGGATCGTTTCCTGAGGGATCAACACAACTCCCCTTTATGCTCACCCGAGGACCGGAGGGACCAGGACCAACCAGAGGCTCAGGAGGTGCCTGAGATTGCATCTGTGACTGAAGCTGGCTGAAGGATGCCATGACCTGCCTCGTCACTTTCTCTGTGATGGACTCCTCTAGCTGGTCCTTGATCTGCTGAGTCAGCTGCTGTAATTCGTCAGGAGGCAGGGAGGAAGCGCTACGGGACGTCTGTGGAGCCGATCCAAAGTATTGCTTGATGGTGACACCGGCCTCAGCAGCACGGACACGTCTAAGGTGCTCTGGACGTCCAATAGCAGCGGCCAGAACATCCTGATGTCCATGGGGATTTAGAAATATGGAGACAGACTTTGGAACACATTTTAATTAGTGGTCCTCCAACCTAAAGGAAGTGTTTAGTAAATAGGCTGTAGAGGATTCAGAATCTATGTATCAATTAGCTTGTTGTAAGTGGTTCTGTTATAAAACAGCAACCAAATGCACATTTATATCTACCAATGTAATCTTAGTACCACTGGTAGTTTTCAATATATATAATATCTAATTTTGCTGAGCAAAAAAAAAGGGAATTTGCGGATAAGACAGTTGGAGAAAGGCTTTGCCCAGCCCTACAACTATTGGTCTAGTAATTTATCAACAACATTTTTTTATTAGGGTAGCAGTGCAGAGTTATTGTATTCTATTTAGATTGGCACCTGATTCGTAGGACCTATGGTTCTGCTAGTATGCTGGTTTCTACCTTGTATATTTAGTACCTCTGGTACTCACAGTTATTAATACAAATTATAATTTTGCTGATAAAAAAAGATAATACAAGAGAGAGAGAAGGGCAGTGGCAGTCACAACATATATATAGAGAAGGGCAACAGATAAAATTACAAAAACATTCAACACTAACAATGAACAAGTTCTGAGAGTTTAAATCACAGTAAATACTTCAAAGATATCAGTCCAATGAAAGAAAGGTCATGTAGACAGGCATAGCATAAGTTACAAATATACCAGTAATGCATACAACAACAATTTCAAATTAGTTTTCGAATCAAAGATATAAATACCTGACTTTGAGGCTTCAAAGATATAATCAAAGCGCTTCCACAGCAACGCCAATTAGCAGTAGTAAATGATAGCCCTAAAAAAAACCATACAGAAATTAGCCACAGTGTATTTAAAGCCTTTTATCAACAATATGACTCTCACTTCATGGTGATACATTGACTCTCAAAAGACATTATACTGAGAGTGTATTTAAAGCCTTTTTCAGTCATTCTATCAAACAGCTCATTGACAATTTTTTAAGAATACATATCATACTTCTATCCAGTCAAACTAAAGCAATAACTAATTAATTTAATTAAATAGGGACCAATTTAGATGTGAATCATTAAAGGTAGATGATGGCATTCAAAGAATGATAGCGCCTGTCCACCCGTTAACCTAATTACCCAGTCACTGTAAAGTTTGAAATGCTTCCTTGTCCAGGTTTTTTTTTCAGCTTGCTTATATAGCTCATGCTTCCGTTTATATTATGTTTTCTATTGGTCTTTCCTTTTTAACCTTTTTATTTCATTTAAGTTCCAGAATGTGTTCTACTTTTAAAAAGTTTGATATGTTAAAATATGTTCTACTTCCAAAGGCTTTACTAAGAGGATTTGAATTAGCTTATGGTGTAAACATTAATTTTGGCAAAACTCAGTTTGGGATTATAGGTGGTGGAGTCAATTGGGCTCTGGAAGCAGCTAATATCCTGCATTGCAGACAACTGGATTATCCTTTTTTTTTTGGAAGGCAAAAATATGTATATTAATATTAAACAGAAGAAGATTGCATGGGTATCTTGGACACAATGCTGTGCTTCTAGAGATGCAGGAGGATTGAGGATCAAAGATTTTAGAATTTTAAATAATTCTCTACTAATCAAGTGGAAATGGTACATGTTTCACCAACCGGAACAGCTGTGGAATAGGATCCTGATTTCTAAATATCAGGGCTGGAGAGGATTGGATCAGGGGCCTCACAAACAACATTTCTCCACCTGGTGGGCTGACCTAAAGGCACTCAATCAAGATCACAATATGACTGCCGTCTCTAAACAATTCTGCTGGAAGATGGGTAGGGGTGATCAAATTTTGTTCTGGGAAGATGCCTGGGCTGAGGATGGAATTCCACTCAAAGATCAATTTCCAGATTTGTACTCAATTTCCTCTCAAAGAAATCATATAGTGGCTGATATGGGATCCTTTGTCTGGAGGTTGTTATGGGATAGACTTCCTACTAAGGACAACCTGGCCAAGAGGCAAATTCTAATTAATAATGATCTATGCCCTTTCTGCCACAACAAGCTTGAGTCTGCTCCCCATTTATTTTTCACCTGTGAAAAAATTCAACCTCTGTGGTGGGAATTCCTATCCTGGGTGAAGGAACACAGAACCATCCATTGTAGACCAATGGATAATTTTGTCCAACATGCTCCTACTGTAGGAACACAGGCTGTTGGTAGAAGATGGAAAATCTGGTGGCTGGCAGCCACAAACTCAATCTGGAAAGTCAGGAATGATATAATTTTTCAAAATCAATCCTTTGATATCTCTAAATTGGTAGACACCACTCTTTTCCTTATGTGGACCTGGCTAAAGGGGTGGGAAAAGGACTTCACTGTCTCTTTTACATAGTGGTCCTCAGCAATGTCTTTAGTATTTATTTAACACTATTAGGAAGGGCTGGTTTTATATGCTGTATTTTGTTGGGTGCCTATATGGCTATTTTCTGATGTAATGTCTCTTTGTAATCTGTAGTACCACTGGTACTTCTAATTATCAATATAAATTATCTTTGCAGTTCAAAAAAAAAAAAATTAAACAGAACAGTACCATAGGTACTGAAAATAAAAGATACAAGACACAAAAGTGCCACCTTCCAAAAAGCAAAACAAACCCAACAATAACCCAACACAAGGACCCCAATACATATAATCAGAAATTTAACCAAAGGCCATCATAAGCACCTTTTGAGGTTCAAAAGGAATGCCATGAAACAACAAGGAATTCCTAAGCAATCAACAGACCTTTCTATTTCTATTTTTTACACATTTAAAACTCAAGCATATAAAATTAAAAGTATATAACAAACTAACAAAGATAAAGACAAAAAAAAGGAAATATAAACTCACCTCAGTTGGTGCTGTTGCCTATCATTTCACTCTCACAACAAATAGGAATCATGTACCTGCATGGAAGAAATAATCACACAACACACAATGATCAGAATAAGCAAATGCATATAATTAAGCATGATACAATATCAATATTCATGGAAGTAACAATGACTTGTCAAAAATTTGGATGAAATTCAATATGTAAATCAAAGCTTTGTCCCTGAAACCCTCTATGTAAATTTGACAGCCTCATGTCTCCCTTCCTAAAAACCCACTAAAAACTGCCTAACCCCCCTACTGTTACTCCATAATTTATTCTGCAATAACTACTTAAGGCAGTTACATATGGTCCTAAATCATTACACATTCAGTTACGATTAACCCTTTGTGCCTAACTAGGGTTTCGAAACATCACAACAGAGACAGACCATTGAACAATGGATTTTCATCATTAACATACAACAGAGACATACCTTCGATGGAAGCGCAGACACGAACTCCACAAACGCGAACTCGACAATGTGGTTGCAGTCACGGAAGTGCAACCCAATTTGTGACAAACACGAACTCAGGCAGAAGGAGAAACAACAATAAAGCCCTGGGTTAAAACGAAGAACGCCTAATGTTAAAATAACGAACGCCTAATGTTAAAACGATGAATGCCTAATTTTAAAATGAAAGGACGTACCTCAATGGATAAGTGGCAAAGACGATCTCCACAATGTGGTTGCAGTCACGGAAACGCAGGCGACTTTGACACAAGGAGAAAGAAGAAGAACGATAGGGTTCAAGCGCAAAGAGAAAGAAGAAGAACGATAGGGTTCAAGCGCGCGGGTCGTGCAATTTCAGAAGTTTAATTTATAATGATAACAACATTGGTTTTTTAAAAATAACCGATGTTAACATCAACTACGTAACATCGGTTATAATAAAATCGATGTTAACATCGACTCGATAACATCGGTTTTTACAAAATTGATGTTAACAACGACATACTAACATCGGTTTTGGAAAAACTGATGTTAACTAAGTCTACTTATTTACAAAAATGCCACCGTGCTTTCGTTAACATCGGTTTTAGCTATAACCGATGTTAATTGGGCGATGTAGAAAGCTGTTTTTTTAGTAGTGCAGCCTTGATCTTCCATTGTTGCCTTCAAGCACAACGGTGAGGGTTTTGAATCATAACCTTTTTTTGAATTAAATATTTTAATGACATCAAACTTTTAAAAAGTAAATTCTAAGTCTTTTAGACTTGTGCTAATGGTTTGCTTGAAGTGCTTTCAAAGAGACATAACTTGTTCAAGAAGAACATAGAAAGGTATGAAGCATTGACCTATGATGAATGTTTCTTAAATCTAAAGACTGTCCAACTTCAAAAATAAGAAACCAAAAGCATGAGGGCAATTATGAATTCTATGTCAAAATGTAGATATCGAAAGTTGCATATGACTAGAAGTGTGATTCTAGAGGTAATTTAAGTCAAGGTATAGATATCAGAAGCTATACATGACTTGAGGATCATTAAAGGATGTAGTGTAGAAGACAATAGTATAGACAAATGTGTCTACATAGTCAAGAAACACACATAAGCAATTGTGAAGAAAGAGGTCCTCCAACAATGTACCTAGGCATTGTCATGATACATCTAGAGGAAAAGGTAAGACTAAGAAATAAAGGAGCTAGTGATCAACATTGAGTCCTACCTTAACAAGGCAACCCAAGCAAAGAAAAAGAGTTTTCAAACATTTGCAACAGTAACAAAATGAAGGAACACTAATATGCAAAATACTCATTTTTCTAAGAGTAGCAAAACTCATGACTATGTTAGAGAAAGCATGAATCATGAGCCACTAATTAACAAAAACAAGCACTGACAACACAATTTCAAATTTAAACAAGTGCAAGTTGTTCCATCTAAGGAAGAAGAAGGAACCATTTGTGTGATGGAGACAACTCACAATGGATCTCCTTGGCCTCTAAGTCTCTTAAGATAAGGAACAATGATCATCCTCAAGGCTTTATATAAGGACGTTGAAGTTCAGCTAGAGTTCTTCGCTAGGAAGAAAAATAGGATAGAGAGGGTATAGATCAGAAGCCAAATTATAAATATATATCATTTACTTCTGACACTAATCTTCCTTAGCCCAGACTCTTTAGGACATTAGAGCCAAATCTATCTATTCATAGAGTTTGTAAACATCTTCTCAGGGAGAGCTTACTGATGAGTTTTTCCCTAAGAGGTGTATAGGTACCTACGCCTAAACAAAACCCATTTAGGATAAAGAGCCTCAGGGATTGCTACTTCTTAAGGTTCTGTGTGAGCACAGTAGGTTCTTGTGTGAGTCAAGTAATAGGTGCTACTAAGGGTTCAAAGTCTAGAGAGACTTTTTGAAAGAATACTTGGGTATAGCCTACATAGACATAGAGAATATTGGGAGAAAGCCTAGAGAGGCTTTTTGAAAGAATGCTCAAGTGAATCTTGGAAAGGCTTTTCGAAAGAATACTCAAGGGGAGCCTGTAGAGGCTTAGGGAATACTGATGTGGGAGCTAGTAGAGGCTTTAGGAAAGAAAGAATACTATAGTTGTGCTTGTGTTAATGGAAATCCTATAGGTGTATGGATTGGATGTAGCCTAAGGTTATAGGTGAATCAATATAAATTTTGTATGTGATTTATCCTTCTTTATCGATTTTAATTTGTTGTTTTTGTATCTTTTACTTGAAAAAACATGTTTTACAATGTTCTATCTTTGATATAAGATAATAAGAAGTTTTCTCAAACTATTTTCAAAGTTTAGAAGCAACCTCTACTCATATGCACAAAAGATAAAAATAGATTCTACACTACCTTAAATCTGGTATTCTTTTTAGTAGCTTCTTAAGCCATATATTCAATAGTATCTTTGTAAGATTTTACTAGAAAATTATTTTCATACAAAGTACTTTCTAAAGGACAAAGATTTCTCCTAACAAAGCTTGAAGAAACAAAACTTTTATATATCTTAGAAATTATTTTTCATGAAGGTATTATCATATTTCTAGGATTGAAAATCAGAAAATCAACTCCCAAAACCACCTCAAATATTTAAAATACCTTTGCTTCTAGAGTTGAGAAACAAACCATTTTCAAGCATAAAGAAAGATTTTTAACAACAAGCTCTATACAAGGGGCCCATTCACGATGGTATGAAGTAATACTTCATATAACAGGAAGAATGGCATGAGAAGATGAGAAAACCCCTCCCATACCTTGGGTAATTTTAAAAATGGTTCGAATGTGATTATAAATTTCATTACCTTGTAGCTCAAGGTCTCCTCTACAACATACTTGAATTTGAGGAAGAAAAACATCTTTCTTGAACATAAAAGTTTAAAGAGAAGTTAGGGAAATTTAGAGAAAATGATGTAGAGCACTCTAGGAAAGAGAGAAAAATGAATTTTGTCTCTTTTTACCATGGTGGTCGACGGCTAGGTCTAAGGGAAGGGGTTCTTATTTACCTTTTATATGGGGACCATAAACCCTAAATGGGTGGGTCCCACAAGGGTTAGGTTTAGGATTTTGTACAATTAGGGTTTTAATGTTCCAAATCTTGACGTAAGTTCAATTAGTTCACCCAATTCATGTGTAGTCTCATTATTTAATTTCTAACTAGTCAGTTCTAGGCCTTAATTAATACTAATTGATTTTAATTAGGTTTAATTTTGTTAATTAAAATTTTACATCACTAAATACTTTAAAACAAGTAATTCTACTAATTAAAGTTATTACAACTAATTAGTAAGTCATTTGTGCCATTAGAATGTTAATTTTCTATTTGATGAATACTAGTTAAAGTTATTACACCAATAACTACTTTAATCTTAGTATAAGGAAGAAAACCATTCAACATCGATTCTAATTTGAACTAATGTTAGAATGCAATCTTAAGATCGACTCAAATTTGAATCGACATTATAATACTAATGGAGCATTCAGATTTTATGTGGCCCGATTTGCCACGCTCAAAATAAGTAAAATTAGAGGAGGTTGAGTCATTCTTCTTAAAGTTCTTCTTATGTTGGATGGATCTTCCTTTGAGATTCTTGTTCTTTAGAAACTTAAACTTTCTAACAATCAATGTTAGATTCTCGCTCTCAGAACCTTTTGCACTTTCTTCATCTCTCTTATCACTAGATGGTATGAAGGATTTTAGTGTTAAGCTTCTACTTTTCTTCTCCTTAGTCTCCTCTTCAGCCATCCCAGTCATGTGTTAGACAAGTGGCCTCAGATATCTTAAGAAGGGGGGGGTTGAATTAAGATATTCGATACTTTTTCTTCTAATTAAAAATCTATCTTACTTTTTACTTAAGTTATGAATTCCCTTAATGACAATCTTCTTAAATATTAATTCAAATGAAGCAACTTGAATATGAATATAAAGCAATAATAAATAAAGGAGATTAAGGGAAGAGAAAATGCAAACTCAGTTTTATACTGGTTCGGCCACACCCTTGTGCCTACGTCCAGTCCCCAAGCAACCCGCTTGAGAGTTCCACTAACTTGTAAATTCCTTTTACAAGTTCTAAACACACAAGGACAACCCTTCCTTTGTGTTTAGAGATTCTTTACAACAAGAGACTCACAGTCTCTTAATCCCTTAGAGAATGAGAAGAAGAAGAGGAACAAATCTCTCTTGAAAGAGATGGATTTTACAGATTGAGCACTCAAATAATTCCTTAAAGAATTGCAATCAAGTTGGCCAAGGAATTCTTAAGAGGATAAAATGAATTTGCTCTTTGAGAGGATAAACACTTTGTTGTTATGAAAATCTCTGAGCAATTTCGTGTTTAAGTCACATATATATAGACCATTGGTGGTCATGAGTAAAGCCTTTGAAAAGTTGTGACTCTTGAAATTATTTTTCTGAAATTCCTGTCTGGTAATCGATTACAGCAACTGTGTAATCGATTACAGCTTTTAAAATTTGAATTAAAACGTTTACTAACTGCTGGTAATCGATTACCAAAATTGTGTAATCGATTACAGCTTTTAAAATTTCGAATTCAAATTTTTATAGCTGTTATAAAATGTATTTGGCCACTGGTAATCGATTACATCCTCTGGTAATCGATTACCAGAGAGTAAAACCTTTGAAAAACACTTTTTATTTAAATTACTTGGCCAAACCTTTGCTAATTCAATTAGGAATTCCCTTCCTAATATTCTAGTGATCATCTTCATGTTGTGCCTTGTAATCTTGAAGTATTGTCTTGAATTTTAATCTTGAAAAGCCCATTTGCATCAATTGCAACACATCATCATGATCATCATCAAAACATCAAAGTCAATTGCATCTACAATCTCCCCCTTTTTGATGATGACAATACAATACCTGAAATCAAGATTCAAGCAAGCAACAAACAATTGTATATAGATAAAATGTGCATCCGTTTTCTCCCTATATTTCCCTATATTTCGGAATACATGATCACTTGATTTCTAAGCTTGTTAAGCTTTTTCTTAAGCTTTTGCTACAACCTTTTTCTCCCCCTTTGGCAACATCAAAAAGCCAAAGAACTCGGAAATCAACACAGTTATAACAATGGAGTAGCAAGATATAAGTATCAGAGTATTAAATCCAATAAGCCAAACTCATAATCAAGGAAATAATCAAACCAGAATTCAAATAACATAAAATGTCAACAACCACAAAATATCCAAGACTGAAACACAAGAAAAATAAGCAAAGTACTTAGCATAATAATGTAAATTCTAAGAAACTAAAAGCCAAAATACACGGCTTATAAAAGATAAATAAGCAGAATCTAAAATCTAAGAAGACGAAGGAGGTGGTGGAAGATCAAAACTCTGACGAATGTATCCGACATCCTCTTCAAGCTGTGTAAGACGAATGTCCATACCGGCAAAGCGTGAATCTAACGAGTCAAAGCGGTCACCAACATACGAACGAAGACCCCGTAATTCGGAGAGGACTTCATTCATGAGTGCGGAGTCTTCACGTTGAGGGGGAGGGGAAGGAGTACGTTCATCTTGAGGAGGGAGTGCATCCTTCTTCAGCCATTGTCCATTCCGATCTTTACGATACCCAAAGGAGGTCACTGCTCCAGCACCAATTGCAAAGGAACGCTTGACTTGAACAAAGGGTTCATCATCAAGCGGAATTTGAAAATGACGCAAAAACAGAGTAATCAAATGTGGATAAGGAAGAGGTGCATTGGCCCGTAATGCCTTATGCATTCGGTACCGAACCAAATGGGCCCAGTCGATCTGACGACCGGTTAGAAAAGCCCACATAAGAATCAAATCCTCCTCAGAGGCTTGTGCTAAATTTGAAGACCGAGGAAGCAAAATCCTAACAATGATATAATGCATGATGCGATTATCAAAAGTTAATGACCCGGCCAACAATCTACCGGTCATGTCAGCTTGATCATTGCAGACCATGCGACGAGCATCATGACTCGAATAATCGAATTTCCAGTCATCAACAATGGTGCCCTCAAAAGGTGCACCTTGACTGGGTAAATGAGTCAAAGAAAAGAAAAGTGACTGATCAATGACCATAGAAGTACCATGCACCTCAGACATAATAATACCATCCTGAATTTTTAAATTGCAGTAGAAGACCTTTACAAGTTCAGGATAATATGGCAATTTAAATGACATGAAATCAACAAGACCAGAATTTTGAAACACTTGATAGCAATCAAACGTTTCATCATTAAAGAACTCTACGTCTAGATACTTAGGGTCTAAGATTATTCTAGAAGAAAACTGAGAAAGGTACCGTAGACGTTGATCATCGGATGAAAACAATGTTGATGATCTTGGAGATGACAAAGAAGGAGGAATAGGTGCTGTGGGTGCTCCGGATGGGCCGTGACGGCGATGGGCAGCAGCGGTGGCGGTGGAAGATGATCCCTTTCTCTTCTTTGATGGCTCTGCCATTTGATGAAGTTTTTCTGGATTTTGATCGGTGGAAGTGAAAGAGGAGTGAAAAAGAGGAAGATTGGGCTTTACGGGACGTGATTTGGTGAAGAATCGAGTGAGAATCGAAGATTTGAAGTTCTAGGTATGGAGGAAAACGTGGAGGAGGCTTTGGCTGCGCACGAGCTCCGATTTCGTGAGTATTTATAGAAGATGACGCATTGTAATCGATTACAGGTATTGGTAATCGATTACAGGCCCAATAAGCCTTCGGGTAATCGATTACAGGATGTTGTAATCGATTACAGGCTGCCTGTTCATGTGTAATCGATTACACTGGATGGTAATCGATTACCAGAGCCTATCCTAGGCTAGTTTCTAAGAGAATATCTATATTTAGGCTCAAATACATCCTATATGACTAATTTTCACCACTAATACACTAAATTCAATCATTCAATTACTATATACACAAGAAATCATAAATTCTATCATAAAACAAGAATTCAAACAAGATCAAACAAAAATAATCTACAATCAAAAAGTAAAAAGTAAATCAATCAATCAATCAACCAATCAATCAACCAATCAATTCCTATTTTTCTAAATCTCTTACATCTAAGAGACCTAATTCTCTTCTAATAGAGAAAAACACTTCCTTGGGGAGAGGTTTAGTGAAAATATCAGCAAGTTGATTTTTAGTATCAACAAATTCTAAAACACAATCTCCCTTTAAGACATGATCTCTAAGAAAGTGGTGTCTAATCTCTATATGTTTAGTTCTTGAATGTTGAACTGGGTTTTTGGATAGATTTATGGCACTAGTATTATCACACTTAATAGGTATGCGATCAAGAATGATGCCATAGTCAGATAATTGTTGCTTCATCCATAAAATTTGTGCACAACAACTACCGGCAGAGATATACTCCGCTTCAGCAGTAGATAAAGCAACACTGTTTTGTTTCTTACTATGCCATGAGACAAGAGCCGATCCAATAAATTGACAAGTTCCACTTGTACTTTTTCTATCAGTTTTAGATCCGGCAAAATCAGAATCAGAATATCCTATTAAGTTACATGTTGAATTCTTAGGATACCATAATCCTAAATTGATTGTTCCTAATAGATATCTCATGATTCTCTTTACTGCACTTAGATGTGATTGTTTGGGGTTGGATTGAAACCTAGCACATATGCATACACTAAACATAATATCAGGTCTACTAGCAGATAAATAAAGAAGAGATCCGATCATACCTCGATATTGTTTTATGTCTATAGACTGACCAGATTCATCTTTATCTAAGTAACAATTAGTACTCATTGGTGTAGACATGTGTTTTGCACTATCCATCCCAAATCTTTTGATCAATTCCTTGCAGTATTTGGATTGATTGATGAATATACCTTCTTGAGTTTGCTTGATTTGTAATCCCAGAAAGTACTTTAGTTCTCCCATCATTGACATTTCAAATTCACTTTGCATATCAAGGGAAAACTCCTTGCACAATGAATCATTAGTGGATCCAAAAATTATATCATCAACATATATTTGAACCAACAAAATATCATTATGCCTTCTCTTTATGAATAATGTGGTATCCACTTTACCTCTGGAGAATTCTTTTTCAAGAAGAAAATTACTTAATCGTTCATACCATGCCCTAGGGGCTTGTTTCAAACCATAAAGAGCTTTTTGTAATTTATAAACATGGTTTGGTTTATCAGAAATTTCAAAACCAGGGGGTTGTTCAACATATACCTCTTCTTGAATTAAACCATTTAGAAAGGCACTCTTAACATCCATTTGATAAAGTTTAAAGTTCATTATGGATGCATATGCCAAAAGCATTCTAATGGCTTCTAATCTTGCAACAGGAGCATATGTTTCTTCATAGTCTATTCCCTCTTCTTGATTATATCCTTTTGCTACTAACCTGGCTTTATTTCTAATAATTATACCATGTTCATCTAATTTATTTCTAAAAACCCATTTTGTTCCAATAACAGGATAATTTTCAGGTTTTTCTACTAATTTCCATACATTGTTTCTTTCAAATTGGTTTAGTTCTTCTTGCATGGCAATGATCCAATTATCATCTACTATGGCTTCTTTTATATTTTTAGGTTCAATCATAGATACAAAAGCCATATTATTGCATAAATCTTTAAGAGAATGTCTAGTTGTTACCCCTTTTGAGATATCACCAATTATGTTGTCGAGGGGATGATCTCTTGAAGTTTTCCATTCTCTTGGGAGTACATCATTGGATTTGCCTTCTTCTGGAGGATCTTCATTGTTTCCTTTGTCATTTCCTTTGGAATCTTGTTCATGAATGTTCATATGTTCTAAAGAATCTGCAATGTCATCTAGCATATTCTTCATCAGATTTTGCATCGAATTTTCCTAGATTATCTTTACCATTATTAAGTACAAAGCACTTGCACCCAAAAACATGTAGATGAGAAATATTAGGTTTTCTACCGTTAAATAACTCATATGGGGTTTTCTTTAAAATAGGCCTTATCAAGGCTCTATTCATGATGTAACATGCAGTATTGACAGCTTCAGCCCAAAAATACTTTGGAAGAAAAGTATCATTTAATAAAGTTCTTGCAATTTCTTCCAATGACCTATTTTTCCTCTCAACAACTCCATTTTGTTGAGGAGTTCTTGGTGCAGAAAAATTATGTTCAATACCATGTTCATCACAAAATAATTCAAAATCTTTATTTTCAAATTCACCCCCATGATCACTTCTAATGGATGCAATCTTGAGATTTTTCTTGTTTTGTATGACTTTAGCAAGTTTCCTAAATGCATGGAATGAATCACTTTTATGTGTAATAAATAATGTCCAAGTATATCTAGAGAAATCATCAACTATAACTAAGGCATAGTAATTTCCTCCAAAACTCATGGTTCTAGATGGACCAAATAGATCCATATGCAATAACTGTAATGGTCGAGTGGTTGAAACAACATTTTTAGATTTGAATGAGACTCTTGTTTGTTTGCCCTTTTGACATGCATCACATAATTTATCTTTTTCAAATTTCAATTTAGGCAAACCAACTACTAAATCTTTTGAAATTAATTTATTTAAGTGATCCATGTTTATGTGAGCAATTCTTTTATGCCATAACCATGGATCATCATCTTTACTAAGAAAGCAATGATTGTTTTCTTGTTTTATACTTAAGTCTATCATGTAAACATTATTGACTCTATGTCCTACATGCTTTATATTACTGTCATGCTTATGTTCAATAAGACATTTTTGAGAATCAAATGATACTAGATAGCCTTTGTCACATAGTTGACTAACGCTAAGCAGGCTATGCTTAAGACCTTCAACAAGTAGAACATTTTCAATGGAGTTTGAAGAATTTGTACCTATTTTACCCACTCCAAGAATTCTACCTTTGTTGTTGTCACCATATGTTACATGCCCGCTTTTCTTTGGAGATATGTGTGTAAAATTTGATGCATCTCCAGTCATATGTTTTGAGCATCCGCTATCTATGTACCACTTCTTTCTCAAAGATACCTGCATAATCAAGTTTTTGACTTAGGTACCCAAATTTTATTGGGTCCTTGCATGTTAGTATAAACTGAGGATCCTTTTGGGACCCATATCATTTTAATATTACTGTAATTTTTCTTGAAGTAGCAAGTTGATATGCCATGTCCTCTTCTTCCACAGTAAAAACAAGTGATGGAATTAGAATTACATTTTTGTGTGGAAGTGGAAAAGTTTTTATAAACCTTTTGTAGTTTTTCAGATTTATACCCTAGTCCATTTTTATTTGACACATATCTTTGTTTACTTAATATAACATCTAAATTATTTCTACTATATGAAAATTTTGCAAGAGAATTTTTTAACTCTTTAATTTCTTTTACATATTTATCACAACAACTACAAGAATCTGTTATTTTCTTGTCATTAATAGTGGAGATATTAACTTTTTCATTTGTTTTAGAGATTGAAACTTCATTTCTAAGAAGATCTAATTCTTTGTTTAATTTTGAAATTTCATTTTCTAAATTTGAAATTGTTTTCTTTGATGATGAAACTAATTTTGCAAGTTTAATTGATTCTTTATGCAAATCAGCAAATGCATCTTGCAATTCATCAAAAGAAATAGATAAGTTGTTTGAAGATGTTACCTCTTCATCACTTTCGTAACTTCTTGCCATAAAGCAAAGATTTATCTCTTCATTTTCAGAATCATCAGAGGATTCCAAATCATTTTCATCCCATGTGATGTATGCTTTCTTTAGTTTCTTCTCACTATGATTTTTCTTTTCAGATTTTTCCATCTTTTTCTTGAAGATGGGACAATCAACCCTCAGATGTCCAGGTTGATTGCATTCAAAGCATTTTAGAGTAGAGGATGAATTTTCTGTCCTTCTCTTTGATTTAAAATTTGGTCGCCTCTGATTTCCTCTTACTTTAAGAAATTTGTTGAATCTTTTTACAAAGAAACTTAGATCATCATCATCATCTGCATCATTATCCTGATCACTTTCTTCTTGAATTGAGGATGATGCTTTAAGAGCAATTCCTTTCTTTTTCTTGTCATTTTCTTCATTTTGGTGCAATCTCAATAGTTCCATCTCGTGTTCCTGCAACTTACCAAATAAAGTGGCAAGAGACATGTTAGACAAATCTCTTGATTCAGAAATAGCCGTTACTTTGGGTTGCCATTCTCTACTTAAACATCTTAGCACCTTGTTTATAAGATCTTCATTTTGAAATTCTTTGCCTAAGGCTGCTAGATGATTTACTATATGTGTAAATCTCTTTTGCATACTCTGAATATTTTCATTTGTATTCATTCTAAATAATTCATACTCATGAGTTAGTGCATTTATCCTAGATCTTTTAACATCTGTAGTTCCTTCATGTGTTAATCGAAGAGTGTCCCACATTTCCTTAGCACTCTTGCAATTTGAAACTCTGAAATATTCATCCATTCCTAGGGCAGATGTTATTATGTTTTTGGCTTTTAGGTTGTATTGTACACGTTTTCTATCCTCTTCAGACCATCTATCTCTAGGTTTTTCTATGGTTATGCTTTCACTTGATGAACTACCATCTATTGAAACTCTTTCTACTGTGGTGGGTATATAAGGCCCTATTTCAATGGCTTCCCAGATATTTAGATCTATTGCCTCGATAAAAATTTGCATTCGGGTTTTCTAGTAGTGGTAACCCTCTCCATTAAAGATTGGAGGTCTATTTATAGAATTCCCTTCTGGAAACAAGGAATTTGCTGAGGCCATCTTTTTCTTGAAGCTTCTAAACTTTGTACAAGAATGAAGCTCTGATACCACTTGTTAGACAAGTGGCCTCAGATATCTTAAGAAGGGGGGGGTTGAATTAAGATATTCGATACTTTTTCTTCTAATTAAAAATCTATCTTACTTTTTACTTAAGTTATGAATTCCCTTAATGACAATCTTCTTAAATATTAATTCAAATGAAGCAACTTGAATATGAATATAAAGCAATAATAAATAAAGGAGATTAAGGGAAGAGAAAATGCAAACTCAGTTTTATACTGGTTCGGCCACACCCTTGTGCCTACGTCCAGTCCCCAAGCAACCCGCTTGAGAGTTCCACTAACTTGTAAATTCCTTTTACAAGTTCTAAACACACAAGGACAACCCTTCCTTTGTGTTTAGAGATTCTTTACAACAAGAGACTCACAGTCTCTTAATCCCTTAGAGAATGAGAAGAAGAAGAGGAACAAATCTCTCTTGAAAGAGATGGATTTTACAGATTGAGCACTCAAATAATTCCTTAAAGAATTGCAATCAAGTTGGCCAAGGAATTCTTAAGAGGATAAAATGAATTTGCTCTTTGAGAGGATAAACACTTTGTTGTTATGAAAATCTCTGAGCAATTTCGTGTTTAAGTCACATATATATAGACCATTGGTGGTCATGAGTAAAGCCTTTGAAAAGTTGTGACTCTTGAAATTATTTTTCTGAAATTCCTGTCTGGTAATCGATTACAGCAACTGTGTAATCGATTACAGCTTTTAAAATTTGAATTAAAACGTTTACTAACTGCTGGTAATCGATTACCAAAATTGTGTAATCGATTACAGCTTTTAAAATTTCGAATTCAAATTTTTATAGCTGTTATAAAATGTATTTGGCCACTGGTAATCGATTACATCCTCTGGTAATCGATTACCAGAGAGTAAAACCTTTGAAAAACACTTTTTATTTAAATTACTTGGCCAAACCTTTGCTAATTCAATTAGGAATTCCCTTCCTAATATTCTAGTGATCATCTTCATGTTGTGCCTTGTAATCTTGAAGTATTGTCTTGAATTTTAATCTTGAAAAGCCCATTTGCATCAATTGCAACACATCATCATGATCATCATCAAAACATCAAAGTCAATTGCATCTACATCATGTCCATTTCATATCTCTTAATTTTCCAAATAGCTCAACATGTGTAATGGAAATAAGATCTTTGGTCTCAGAAATTATCTTGACCTTCGGTTTCCATGTTCTATTGAGGGACTTTAGTATCTTTACATTCAACTCTTCTTCCTCAAACACTTTCCCAAGGCCCTTGAGATGATTCACTATACGAGTGAACCACTTTTGAATATCTCTAATTGTTTCTCCTTGTTGCATCCAAAATGTCTTATACTCTTGAATTCCTTGCTCTTCTAACTTTCGGAGTACCTTTATGAGATCCCACATCTCCTTCGCTGTTGTACATGCTGACACCCTGAAAAATTCATCATAATTCAAGTACGAGGGAATGATATTCATGGCTTTAAAGTCATATTTTGCTCCTCTAATTTCATCTACAGACCATGATTTGAAGGGTTTATCTACATTTTTGCCATCAACAACTTGACTTGGAATTATGTAAGCATTTACCACCAGATGCCAAATGCCTCCATTAAAAAATTCCATAAAAATTTTCATTCAAACTTTCTAAAAGGGATAGTTCATGCCACAAAGAGTGAAGGTCTATTAATGGATGCACCTTTCGCAAATGGTAATTGATTCTGAGCCATATTCAAAGACTTTTGATAAAATCTTGATTAATTTTCAAAACCCTATTCTAGATACCAATTGTTGGAATAACCGAGAATCTAGAAGGGGTTAGGGGGTTGAATTGTTTCTTTTCAAACTATTTACCTAATTGTTATTTAGACTTAATTAAAAAATACCCCTCATTGTAATCAAGGTTTTTTTTTCTTAAAAACTTATTTTGAAAGATTTTTAATAAATAAAAACAATGAGTACACAAACAAATGAAAAATAGAGTTTTATGGCCCTTTCATATCAATTCCATTACAAAGATTGATTAACAAAAAAAAGGTTTAGAGAAAGAGAGAATCACACTCATAATTTATATTGGTTCATTCTTCTAGAGGATGATGTGTCATCATTTTCTTCTATTTTCTAAAACCTTTTTGCACCATTTTAATTATTGATTGGTCTTAATTGTCAATTAATTAGGCATTTTTATTATTTGGGCTCATTTAGCTAATTTGATGTTTTTAATCTAATTTCAGGAATTAATGAAACATTGGGCTTAATCCGGATTTTAGTTGTGGACTTGAAGAGGGCAAATAAAGCAGCGCTTACCTTAGTTAATTTCTAATTAGGAAATTTCGCAATTTTATTTTATGTTGTTCAGTGTTTATTTCGTTTTGGGCCAGAGTATTGTAATAGGGCCCAGTGACTTTGAGTGACTCTTTTTAAATAGCTGCCTTGGGATTTGTGCAAGGCATTCTGTTATGCTATTTTCATTATTCAGAGCTTTGGTTTTAGGTTTTCACGTTTTTCTGTTCCCTTCTTACAATTTTCGTTCTTAATGCAAATTTCCGTTTTTTGCTTCTAATTACGAGTTCATTCGTGCTTCTTCTTCTACTTTCATTTACGTTTCTGTTCATTTACGTTTCTGTTCATGTTTCATTTGCGTTTTTTGTTTGAATCCATGGAAGGCTAGATTTTCTGGTGTTGTTTCCTTTTGAGGACGAAGCCCAACTCTCTTTGAGGTTTCGCTTGTAATGTGGTTTCCTGGCAGTTTTCCCTTCACCAGTTATCCCAATTTTGTGAATATTAATCAGTGCACGCTTCGTGTTCGATTAATTGCCTCTGAGCCTAACTTGCGTTCATGCTTAATGGACGAAGGGCTAATTGGTGTATGTGGTGCCTAATCACGTATTGAAAACCCTAAGTTGATTTTCGCTTAGTAAATTGAAATAGGGTTGGATTAAGTGGTTGACTGTTAGGGACGAATTCTCCATAACCCAGGATAAGAGAATGGCTTCTGAATCAGAGGAAACAACCCATTTTTAATATTAGTAGTTTCGTATTCCAGTTTACTTGTTCTGCTCTTTAATTACCAAACAACCAAACCCTCCCCCAATCGTTACTGCTACTACAAGTATATTATGAACATTTGGTTTGTCACTGCTCGTTGGGAAATGACCTAGGATCACTTCCTAGTTACTGCATTTTCATGTTTATTTGATTCGGGTACGACCTCGATCAGAGGACCTACATCCAATTGTTCTAAGACCCCTTAGAACTTCCACTAATAGAGAACCGAGTACAAACATTATGCACATGCAATTGCCTAAAATTCTACTTTTACCGTGAACCCTACAAGAGAAGGATTGTGAGTTGAAACCCTATCAACTCACGCAAACCCTTGATAACCCTAATCAAGGTCAGAATCTAGAAAGATATCGAAATTAGATTGAATACACCTTGATGTGCAAATCACAACATCTTCAAGCTCTTCCTTTGATTATCAAACCATGATGAAGAATGAATGAATCTTTATCAACTTGAATCACTTGTTAAAATGTAGAGTGGTTCTCTTAGATGACTCTTACAAAGTGTTTTCTAAAAGATAAGATCGAGTCAAGAGTCACCAATGAGAAAGAACAAGTGAGGGTATTTATAATTTTAACAGATAAAACTAATTTAATCAACTATCAAGTGTGGTAATCAATTAATTCGTTCAAATCCCTTTTTGTTATGCATTTCCAGAAATGTGGTAATCAATTATCTCATTTCACATAGAGCTTCTAAAACTTCTATGATTCTGGAATAATCGATTATCAAATGTGGTAATTGATTATTTCAGCACACAAAGAGCTCCTAAAGTTTCCAAACATAGTCTAATCTATTACTAAATGTTGTAATCAATTATCTCGGGCCATAGAGACTTTCTTCTATAGAAATTGGCTTATGTAATCAATTAATGAAAATGGTAATTGATTAATTCAGTGATTCTTGCCAAATTCCAAGAAAAGTGAATTTTATATCTTGTTCTAACACTTTGTAATTGATTACTAACTTAGTAATTGATTACATTGTGTTGAACTCATTGCTTCTAAGAAACTTTCAGATCAATACATTTATCTTATAATGTTTGATTTCTACTAAGCATGAATAATAAAACTAAGTTTAAAACACTCGACATGACTAGTCTAAAAACATTCAATACAAACTTGTTTAGCATTGTAAAATTATTAAAACTAAAAGATCCAAAACTAATCTTCAAGTCTTCAATCTCTTTGATTCAACACTTTGGAGTATATGCCTATAGGAGAATGCCATTTCGATTATGTAATGTGTAATGACTCGCCTCGTCGCTATGATATCATTACTCTAAACCGCATAAATTTCAATTTTTAAATGAAAACTCTTTTAAGTTGCTTATGAAAAACGAGAGTAAATTTTTCATAATATACGTTCACCAAATATCACACAAATACTTAAATGAATATATATAGATATATTAACTTAGTACACATCATGCACATGAGTGAAAGTAAATTAGTTTATACATAAAATTAAATCTGTGATATACATCCTCAATTCAAAAAGTATTATAGAACCAACTACGGAGGAGTTGATTAATAAAACACAACTCTCTCCCAACATAATCCCAATGTCATCACATCAGTTTGGCGGCTCCAACAAAAGAATCTTACTCCATGTAATCTACTGTTGTCCATCTGCTCCCACGAATGAAGGTTCACGATCATCAAAGGTACCAACTACACGGTACAAAAATTGCAAAGGTGAGTTTATTACAAAAAAAACCAACAATAATCAAATAACCATAATTAGCAAGAGAAACAATAACAAGTACCATGCTCATACATAATTATCAATCAATACAACATACACTTAATAACTATTCATCATCTTTTCCACAATTCCATTCAATCATGCTTAGTATGATGCATGCACCTGACCTCAAGTCTCAAATGCAATGTGGTATCATTCGTCAGGAAATAGTTTGAGCGTGCCCACGCAACACTCACACTTAGGAAAACTAGGTAGCAAGTGTCGAGGTCACCTTATCATGCACGAACAACTCCCCTTCGCCCATGGTGATCAGCCTGAGTCACTAGGGAGTTCCAAACTGAGTGATATGCCCCCAAGTACAAGTATTTTCCCTCATGAAAAACTACAAGTACTTATTGACAAAGTTTATACTATTTCCATGCAGTATGAAGTATGATACATGGGCACCATCAATGCACTAAACATGAATAATTAAAGATTCTAAGCCGTCCCTTCACTCCAGAGATGATTGAACTCTTTAACCACTTTATTTCCCCCACCAGGGATATCCAACTTGGTCACTGCACCCCCCATGTACATACACAACATACATCATCACAATGACATTTTCAGCATCAACATCTCATCTCAATGTCATTATCAACATCAACATCATCTCATCTCAATGACATTAGCAACAATAATAACATAATCTCATATCAATATTATCATCAATAACAACATCATTCTCTATCAACATTACCATAAACACCAACGTCATCTCATGTCAATTAATACCATCAATAACAATATCACCAGTAAATCACATTCCGCACATACATACATATATAGTTCATGCCTGAGATTCAAACTCCCACAAGTCTAATAAAAACAATAAGGCCATTTATCAATAATAGATGTATCGCATCCCATTAGTTGAAAATATTGTTTTTCTTGAAAACTAGCATACACAGGGACACACATACATTCCCTTAATTAGGTTCCATGACCCCAATCAAGGTATCAAAGCCATAAAATTATAATAAACTCCCCTCACCTATCGTGAGCTCTCCATCAGCTCCTCTTTGTGTCGCTCAGAGGCCTCTCACGTTCACGTCTGTCGGTCCAAACACAAAGTTTTATATGTTGAATCGAAGGCAATTTAGTATAGATTTCAAAAACATGGTTAATAATAACATTCGGGGTCAATTATTCTTGTCAAAACATAAAGGGCTAAGGGGTGTTTCGAGTTCTACTACAAAGAGACGTCATTTTGAAATTCCAATAATGCCAATGTGACCAGGGTTCAACGAAGATCACGAAAATAACATTAATTTGATAAAAAGGTAACTTTTACAACATCTCATTTTCAAGGATTTTTCAAAGGAAGTGTAAAAACATCATATTACGGGATGCAAAACACAAGGGGCACTAATAGAAGCTCAAACTAACTAGGAGGAAGGCATAGAAGTCTAGATTACCTCATAAAACTATGGAAGAAAGAATTGAGAGTTTGTTCTCCACTGAATCTTTGAGGTGGATTCTAAGGATTTCGCTCCAATTAAGGTGTTCCTCTCCATGCAGTGGTTTGGCAGCGAGCAACGACGACTCGTGGTGGCCACTGGTGGTCGTGGGTGGTGGAGGAGGGGGAGTTAGGGCTTTTGGGCTGAGGTTGAGAGGAAAGAGAGCTCAAATGTGCAATTTTATGCTATTGGACGTATTAATAATCTACAGATCTCGCTTAGCGAGCTCGTCTCGCTAAGCAGGAATCCACTTTTGGCACATCAAGCAAATCACACACGACTAATTCACACACTACCTTAAATCATCCAAATCAATCACATAATCAAATAACATGAGAAATACATTAAACATTGATTTATAGTTAGCGAAATTTCAGGGCATTACATAATGCACTCACTACATTTCAAAGATATATGTTGTCCATTTTCTCCAATTTAGTACCAAATGTGAATAATGCAAGTTTTGATGATGCTAAGAAGAATTCAATTGACAATGATTTTCATCATCAAAGAGGGGGAGATTGTGAATGTATGAACACATGATTTTGAGGATGTCAAAGAATAATCAAATAAGGTTGCTTTCAAGATCACTTCAACAAACATTCAAAGGTTAAGCATTGCTTCAAGATTAAGACAAGGTTGCTCCAACAAATAAGCATTGCTTCAAGATTCATTCAAGATCAGCTTTTTCCTCAAAACACATTGTTTCCAACATGTCAAGGCTCTGGTAATCGATTACCAGGCAGTGTAATTGATTACCAGAAGACAAGTTTGCAAATCAGCTTCTTAGAAGGGTTTGAAATTTGAATTTTTGAGTGTGTAATAGATTACCATTGATGTGTAATCGATTACCAGCAACAGAACTCTTGAAATTCAAATTGAAAAGTCATGACCCTTCAAAATATAACTGTGTAATCGATTACCAGTGAAGAATTTCAGAAAAATATTTTTCAAAAGACACTTCTCTTCAAACCATTTTGAAAAGGCACGAAAGGCTTATATATATGTGTGTCTGACTTCAAAAAGTAAGAGAGAGATATTCCAAGAGAACTTCATTGTCAAATGCTCTCTCAACAACTTTTGGAAAAACACTTGCAAATCTATTAAGAGTTCATCCAGGAACTTCAAATTGTATTATCCACTCTAAAGGAGAGAAATCTTTCTGTTCTTCTTAGAAAGTCAATTGTAATCAAGAGACTGGTTGTCTCTTGAATTATGAGTTTCCTGAACACAAGGGAAAGAGATTCATTTGGTGTTTAGAAGTTGTAAAAAGAATTTTTACAAAGATAGTGGAAAATCTCAAGTGGGTTGCTTGAGGATTGGACGTAGGCATGGGAAGTGGCCGAACCAGTATAAATCGAGTTTGTATTTCTCTCTTCCCTTATCTCATTTATGTTATTGCAATCAATTTTGTCTTACATGTTTTAAAGAACATTATTAAATTGATTGATGCTTCTTCTTCTGCATTTTGAGCCTATCATTTAGAAGGGGGTTAAAAGTTTGTTAGTGGGAAATTTTGAAACTTAGTTTACCCCCTTCTTAAGTTACTGAGGCCACATGTCCAACAGAAAAGTGTATTGAGGGTTTCAATGCTTGACTAATCTTGATATTGTGTTGAAAAGATGAATATAGACTAACCTCATTCTCAATTAGGAGAAGTGTCACTTCATGGTTAGATATGGTATAGTTCTTGGTCATAAAATCTCTTCAAAGGGAATTGAGATTGATCCAACCAAAATGGATGTGATTGCAAAACTTCCACCACCAACTGATGAAAGGGGTGTGAGAAGTTTCCATGTTCATGTTGGATTCTATAGGAGCTTTATCAAAGACTTCTTCAAGATCGCTAAACTCTTGAGTAATTTGCTTGTAAAAGACACACCATTTGTGTTGACTCATCTTGCTCTCAAGCTTTTGAATTATCAATATCCAAACTTGCTTCTACACCCATAATTCTTGCACCTAATTGGAAATATGGTTTTGAGCTCATATGTTACGCAAGTGATTATGTAGTTGGTGTTGTCTTGGGACAAAAAAAAGAAGACAAAATTTTTCATGCTATACATTATGCTAGTAAAGTCCTTAATGAGCATCAAGTGAATTATGCAACAACCAAAAATGAATTACTAGCTATAATCTATGCATTGGAAAAATTTAGATCTTATCTCATTTGCTCTAAAGTGGTTGTTTATACAGATTATGCAACTATTAAGTATCTCCTATCTAAGCCCGATTCCAAACCAAGGCTTATTAGGTGGATACTTATGTTGTAGGAATTTGATCTTGAAATCAAGGATAAGAAGAGAAGTGAGAATTTAGTGGTTGACCACCTATTCAGACTGGTGAGTAAAGAAGTGACATCCAAGGAGCAAGATGTTCATGATACCTTCCCAGATGAAGCTTTACTTGTTGTGCATGAATACTGTTGGGATGTGGCAAATTGTAAGGCAGTTATGGTGATTCCGGAAGGAATGAATTGGCAACAAAAGAAAAGATTTTTTTAGGATGCTGATTTCTATCTATGGCATAACCCGTACTTATTCAAGTTAAAGGGTGACAATTTGTTTAGGAGATGTCTTACTAAAGAGGAAGTTCAAGACATCTTATGGCATTGCCATAATTCCCCCATATGGTGGCCATTATAATGGGGAAAGGACAACTAGTAAAGTTTTGCAATCCAAATTATTTCGGCCTTCAATTTTCAATGATGCACACAATCATACTCAAAGTTGTGATAAATGCCAAAGATCCAGTAATACTTCAAAGAGACATGAAATGCCATTATAAAACATCTTAGAGGTTGAGGTCTTTGGTTATTGGGGAATTGGTTGCATGGGACCTTTTCCTTCATCACATTCTAAGGAATACATTTTGTTGGTGGTTGATTATGTGTCAAAATGGGTTGAAGCAATGGTTTCACAAAAATTGATGTTAAAATAGTGATAAAATTTCTCAAGAAGAATATATTCTCAAGGTTTGGGGTTCCTAGAGTATTGATTAGTGATGAAGACTCTCACTTTGGTAATGCACAAACTAATGGACAAGTTAAAGTTTCAAAAAGAGATATCAAGAGGATCCTTGAGAAAACAGTAGCATCTTTAATAAAAGAATGGTCATCTAAATTAGATGATGCTTTATGGGCATACTAGAATGCTAAAAAGAATCCAATTGGTTTGACTCCATTTCAAAGAGTCTATGGAAATGCTTCTCATCTACTTGTAGAGCTAGAGCACAAAGTTTATTGGGCTGTGAAATTCCTCAATTTTGATCCTACACTTGTTGGTGAAAAGAGAAAGCTTCAAATGCATAATTAAAAGAAAATGTGCCTCAATTCTTATGCTTATTCTAAGCATTATACAGAGAAAACAAAAGCATATCATGATAAGAAGCTTGTGTAGTGAGATTTCAAAGAAGGACAACAAGTTTGTTGTTTAATTCAAGGCTGAGGCTTTTTCTTGGAATGTTAAAATCTAAATGGGTAGGACCTTTCATAATAAAAAGGGTGAAGCCTTATGGAGAAATGGAGATTGAAGATCCTTCCAATCAAAGAAGTTGGATAGTAAATGGTCAAAGGCTGAAACCATATCTTGGTGGAGAATTTGCTTGGGGAATCCTTGATCTTCCTTAACTGTCAACCTAGTGATGTTAAATAAGTGCTTATGGGAGGCAACCTAATCTTCTCTCTTTTCTCCTTTATTTTTTTGTTAGTTAATTGCTTGGTGGAAGAAGGTAAGTATAAGACTTGTGATAACTGTAGCAGGGGTTAAAAATTGCTATGGCGAATTAGTTGCAGGTCTTTTGCAATACCATTCATTGCAGCGAATTGAGTTTGACTCTTTTGTGTACCTTTTGAAGTGATAAAAATAACAAAATAAGAAGGGTTGGATTGACTTTTTAAAAACTTTTAATTCTTCTTTGAAAACAAAGATGTTTCAGATACAAGTTCAAAATGAAAATTGTTTTGAGCTCATAATGAAAAAAGTTGCTCAGAATGAAAATGCAAACAATTCTGAAAAAAAGGTTCTTTTGGAGTTTCAAAGTTGTTGTTTCAATTAAAATTGTTTATATAAAAACCTTTGATGAAAACAATTTTAGTTTTAGGTGTTAGTGAGAAAAGGTTGTTTGTTTTAGTGTTTAATCAAAACAGTTAAGAGATCTATTCAAAGTCAAGGTAAAGAGAGAGAAAGAGAAGAGTGCACAATGATTTTTATATTGTTTCACCCCAACCTTGGGCTATGTCCAGTTCTCACCCTTCAAGAGATTTCACTAACACAACTAGCCACTATTGGGCCAAGAACCACTAGATTTGAACAAATTTCCAATACTCCCACTTACAATAGTAAAGGGTATTATCGCAACCTACCCTTCAACGGGAGGGCAAGGTGAAACAAAAAAAGGGCGTCTTCTCATGAAGAAAACGCGTGGAGTCGCCACCAACGTTTATTTAAGGGAAAACGTTAGAAAATACCAAAAAAAGAGGTCTTCGAAACTTAAGAATAAGGGTTCGGTAGTTGTTTATGCACGGGGAAGGTATTAGCATGCCACACACCCGTCACAAGGGACGGAAACCTTTAATTGAGTGTGCAAAACATGACTTCAAAATTATGTATTTTCCCCTTTTATGTTTATTATTATTTTTGGGTCGACAAGGGTGTTGCCCTTGCTCCTACGTATCCTCAGGTGTGATGAGGAATTCAGACCTACGTAGTTCTTTTAAAGTCTGAAAGTTTATGTGTTACATTGATTTTATGTTTTTTTGAAAGATTGATTTTAATTATGAACAAAAGTTGTTTTAGGCGTTGGACCTTGAAATGATGTTTTAAACTTAGAAAAAAGCGAGGAGAGTCGTTAAGGTGTTGGACCTTGAAACGACCTCAAGTGATGTTTGATGAAAAGCGGAGAGAATCGTTAAGGCATTGGACCTTGAAACGATCTCAAACGATATTTGATGAAATGAAGAAGTTTATGAGTTGGTTTTATTTTGGTTTTGCTTATTAACCTTCAATCTTTTTTAAAGATAACTTGCGACACTAGTGGCCGGTTAAAACTTACTTTACAAGAAGAAAATGGGATTTCTGATGCTAGAAGAAGGAGATGAAGATGCACAAAACAAAAGAGGACCCCTAAGGGTGCATTGATCGCATTCAAATCCTTAAAACAAAACTAACCGGATGACGAACGAAGAACGATATAGAAGTCGATTACGCGCAATTCGATAGCGCCTCAGCCTCATTTTTCTCTTCTTTCTTCTTCTTCTCTGTGATTTCTCTCAATTTCTCTCAATGCTGGACCCTGGAACCCTTTACTCAGCCTCCCTCACGCTTATTTATAGCAAAAGATGGCATTGGGGGTCATGGCAGCTCGCCCAGGCGAGCTGTTGCTTCAACCTGAAGTAACCTTGCTTGGCCAGGCGAGCTCAGCTCGCCTAGGTGAGCTGGTTACTTTACCCCTAAGCTATTTGGGGGCCTAGGCGAGCCAGAGGCTAGCCTGGGCGAGCCAGGGTTTAGAAAGCCCCCTGAAATGACCCTTTTGGCCCTCCCTTTCGGTATCTTTCACATTCTTGATCAAAACATTGAATGATAAGTCGACTAACAAGGATCAAAAGATCAACAAACAATAGTCCCCAGACGAAATTACGGTATGACAGGTATCTATGTTTTTTACTACACAAATTACAAATCTTCACCTCAAAGAGGGATTCCACTCAGGTATATATTTTCTCACTTGTATCCAGTAATTATTACAATTTACAAACTTAATACAAAAGTGGACCACTCTCACATAGAGGGTTGAAGCAAAAAGTGTAGATTTCTCACTCAGAGATTTTCTGAAGTTGTTCTTGTTTGGAAAGTTTCAACTTGTTCAAGATGCTCTTCAAAAAGATCTCATAAAGCTCATAAGAAGACCTTTGAGGTGGGCTCCACTCAATAGATAGGCTTTTGGAGCAAGTAGGCAGACTTGACAACTGTCATGAAGTGACACCTTTTAGAACCATTCTAAGGAACCTTTTTGATGAACATTTTGAAGTATCACCAAAATAGCCTTTTTGATATTTGCTGAGAAAGAATTCATACTTGATAGATTCTGTTGGTGAAGTTTAAACTAATATTCATACTTGATCGATTATGAAGTTCAAACTTAACACTTCTTTATAGGTTCAAACATTCTGAAGTATATTGTTTCATAAACATTAAGTGAAGGTTCTGTTGTTGGTGTGTTAGTGTTCAGTACAAGGTCATACTATGTAGTATCTTCAATCTTTTATTCTGTTGATTTTCATTAGTGCTTCTCATGATAGATTCAACTTTCAATAAGTTTGCATCTTCTTATGAAGTTATGTAGAAGCAAAGCTTCATGGTGAATCAAAGGTGATTCAAAGGTGTTTTGATGATAACAAAGGTTGATGACAAAGGTGATGACAAAAAGCTCAAAGATCAATCAAAGAACAACTCAAGTGAATCAAAGATCAATCAAAGAACAACTCAAGTGAATCAAGAACAATTCAAGAGTTGAAGATAAGACTCAAGAAGAAAGTTTAGAGTCAAGAATCAAGATTCAAGGTTCAAGATCTCAAGAATCAAGATCAAGATTCAAGTCTCAAGATTCAAGAATCAAGAGAAGGCTTAATCAAGATAAGTATGAAAAGTTTTTCTCAAAAATTGAGTAGCACATGATTTTTCTCAAAACATGTTTACCAAAGAGTTTTTACTCTTTGGTAATCGATTACCAGATTGTTGTAATTGATTACCAATAGCAAAATTGTTTTGAAAAAGTTTTCAAATTGAATTTACAACGTTCCAATTAATTTCAAAAAGTTGTAATCGATTACAATGTTTTGGTAATCGATTACCAATGCCTTTGAACGTTGAAATTCAAATTCAAATGTGAAGAGTCACATCCTTTCACATAAAAGCTTTGTGTAATCGATTACACTTATTTGGTAATCGATTACCAGTGACTGTTTCTGAATAAATCAAAAGATTTAACTCTTCAAAAGGTTTTTGACTTTTTCAAATTGGTTTTAAGTTTTTTTAAAAGTTATAACTCTTCTAAATGGTCTTCTTGACCAGAAATGAAGAGTATATAAAAGCAAGGTTTTGTTTTGCATTTTCAATTAATTCATTCTTTAAATCTTGAATACTTTTCCAATCAATCTCTTACAATCCTTTACAAGCCTTGAATTTCTTTGAACTTCTTCTTCTTCTTTGTACCAAAAGCTTTCTGAAGTTTTCTGGTTTTCCAAACCTTGAAAACTTGTGCTATTCATCTTTTTCATTCCCTTCTCCCTTTGCCAAAAAGAATTCGCCAAGGACTAACCGCCTGAATTCTTTTTGTGTCTGTCTTCTCCCTTTTCCAAAAGAACAAAGGACTAACCGCCTGAATTCTTTTGTGTCTCCCTTCTCCCTTGTCAAAGAATTCAAAATGACACAGTCTGAGAATTCTTTTGATTCTTCCCATTCCCTTATACAAAAGTATTCAAAGGACTAACCGCCTGAGAATTCTTTTGTATCCCTATTCACAAAGTATCAAAGGTTTAACAGCCTGAGATCTTTGTCTTAACACATTGGAGGGTACATCCTTTGTGGTACAAGTAGAGGGTACATCTACTTGGGTTTGACTGAGAACAAGAGAGGGTACATCTCTTGTGGATCAGTTCTAGTGGAGGGTACATCCACTAGGTTCAAAGAGAACAAGGGAGGGTACATCCCTTGTGGATCTTTGCTTGTAAAAGGATTTTTACAAGGTTGAAAGAAAGCTCAAGGACCACAGGTCGCTTGGGGACTGGATGTAGGCACGGGTTGTCGCCGAACCAGTATAAAAACTCTTGTGTGTTTGTTTCCTTCTTCCCTACTCTTTTACTTTCCGCTGTGCATTTAATTTCCGCTTTTACTTTCTGTTAAGTTTCTCTTCTACTCCTCATTCTCTTAAAAATTTAGTAAAAGCCTTAGAAGAGTAAATTTTTTAATTAGTAAAGGTTTAGGAATAATTAATTCAACCCCCCTTCTTAATTATTCTGAGGCCACTCGATCCAACAAGTTAGACTTCACTTTCTAATGTGCCCTCAATGTTTGTGGAAGCATGTGGAAAGTGAAGTGCTATCAACTTTAGTCTTCTAAAGTGTCCTTTGTATGTATGGCACCATTTGGAAAACTTGATGTTGTTCCTTGGAAATCATTCTGAAGTTCAGTCTTCAGAGTCATGCTTCTACATCATTATGTGATCTTTTTGTTTCAATACCTAATTGTTTAGTACACTTGTTATGGATGAGTACTCAGAGAGAAGCATTCTTCATCATGTTGATGTGCTTCAAGAAATCTTATAAGTTCATAACTCACTAATAGTTGTTCTGAGCAAACCTTTCTAAGCATCATTCTATGTACCTCAGAATGCACACATTTGTTCCTTAATAAATATATCACTAAAAAACTTAAAAAAAAGGTTAGTAATCATATACTAACCATTGTTTAAAACAAATTCTTGAAGGGGGGTTGAACAAATTCTTTTCAAAACTTTTACCTAATCATTGTTTAGATTCAATTAAAACATACCCCTTTATGTAATCAAGGTTTTCTCAAAAACTTTGTTAAGAAAGATTATCAAACATTGAAAACAATGAATGTAAAAACATATGAAAAATATAGTTTATGGCCCTTTCACATCAATTCCATTACCAAGATTGATTCATAAAACTAAGGGTTAGACAAAGAGAGAATCCTACACAGAATTTATATTGGTTCAGTTCTCAAGAAGACCTACAACCAATTGTTCTAAGATCCCTTTGAACATCCACCATTATAGAACCAAGTACAAACACTATGCAAATGCAATTCCCTAAAATTTTACCTCTCCCTTGAACCCTACAAGAGAAAGAATAAGAGTAAAAATCCTATCAACTCAGAAACCCTTGGTAACCACAACCAAGATTAAGAAAGTTGAAAGAAATCAGAATTGAATTGAATTCACCTCGGTGTGTAGATCACAACATCTTCAAGATCTTCCATAGATGATCAAACTCATGATGAAGAATGAATGAATCTTGATAAACTTGAATCTCTTGAAGAAATGCAGAGAAATTCCCTTAGATGACATTCAAAAAATGTTTTCTAAAAGATAAGATTGTATAAAGAGTCACTAATGAGAAATAACAAGTGAGGATATTTATAATTTTAACAGCCAAGATGTATTTAATCGATTGTCAAATATGGTTATCGATTAATTCATTAAAATCCCTCTTTGGTCTGCATTTCTAGAAATGTGGTAATTGATTATCTCGTTTCACAAAGAGCTTCTCAAGCTTTTGAGGTTCTGGAATAATTGATTATCAAATGAGGTAATTGATTGTTTCGTCACACAAAAAGCTTATAAAGTTTCCAGACACAATCTAATCGATTACTAAATGTGGTAATTGATTATCTCGAGCCACAAAGTCTTCCTTCTTCTAAAACTGGCTTTATAATCAATTACTAAATTGATAATTGATTAATTCGATGACTTTAGCCAAATTTGAAATAGAAGTGACTTTAGCCAAATTAAGCAACACATACACCAATTAACCCCTTGTTCATTAAGCACAAACATAATTTAAGCACATAGGCAATTAATTGAACACGAAGTGTGCACAGATTAACAGAATGCATGTGGGTTAATTGGTGAAGGGAAAACCGATAGGAGAGCAACATTAAAAATAGAACCTCAAAGAGAGTTACGCTTCTTCCTCAGAGGGAAACAACACTAGAAATTTAGCCTTCCATAAGTTCAATGAAAGCAGAAAACATAAATGAAACTAAAGGCAGAAAACATAAATGAAGCTAAAGGCAGAAAACAAAAATGAAACTAAAGGCAGAAGAAGGAACAAAAATGAAAGTGCAATTAGAAGCAGAAAATGGAAAAATGCATTCACGTGAACAGTAATACAAAGCTAAAAACGTAAAACCCTAAAACTCCATTGACTCAGCTTGGGTATTTTCTCCTGAATAATAGAATAGCCTTTACACGAATCCCAAGGCTACTATTTATAAGGGTTACTCAAAGTCATTGGGCCCTGTTACATTATTTTGGCCTAAAATGAAATAAAAATACTAAATAAAAACTGAACGCAATAAAATGAAATTAGACCAAATCTAATAAAATTTTCCTCTCTCTCCAAGTCCAATCTGGCTCAGCCCAATTGCTTATAATTATCCTGAAATTGAATTGAAAACACCAAATTAGTCAAGTGGGCCCAATTGATAAAACTGAATAATAAATTTGACAATTAGAGTTAATCAGTAATTAAATTGGTGACAAAAAGGGTTAAGAAATAGGAGAAATAATGACACATCACGGGATCCATTTTGGATACCAACCAAGTAGTGTAATTCAGCATGTACTGCCTCAAATGGTGAGCTGCCCACACCAAGGCACATCACATCCTTTCTAGCAAACAGTAGTTCATTTCGCATGACATGAACTTCTTGCTCAAGTAATAGACAACCCATTCCCTCCTTTCAGACTTGTCATGTTTGTTAGTGCTTAGCTCTACTGAGTTTTAAAAGATTGGCTAAGATTTTGTTAAAACATAAGCACTTAGACAATGAAGGAAAGCTGGAGTTGCTGCACATGATGTCCAACCTTATGTCAAGGAATAAGATCGGGCTGCACAATGCACAAGGCAAGATAAAGTGTCAAGTGAAGAATTGAAGCTGCAGGATCCACGATGTCGGATACAATGTCCAGGACATCCTGCCCGAAAATACTGGAGTTGCTGCACAATGCACAAGGCAAGATAAAAGAATTGAAGCTGCAGGATCCACGATGTCGGATACGATGTCCAGGACATCTTGCCCGAAAATACTGGACACATAAATCTGTTATATCTTTAACAGATTATTGTGCAGTTAGCAACAGATTAGACGATCTATCTTTAGGAACGAATTAAAAGATAATTAAAGTTCGAATTACAAACTAGAAGAGTTCGTTCAGGGATTAAAGATTAAAGATAAAAACTAAAAGATCAAACTGTATCTTTTAGTTCTTTAAGTGCAGATTTTTCAGGAGAATGATAGATCTCCTCCAGCACAAGTTGTTGCAGCCCAGATACGCACACTGCTATATAAACATGAAGGCTGCACGGGGTTGAGGACCAAGTCCGAGATTGAAGAGTTATTTTGTGAGTTTTGGGACTTGAGTGTTTTGTGAGCCACCTTGATGTTATCCTAACTTCAAGTGTTGGACCTGAGTGTGTAGAGTTGATCTCTTTTGTTCAGAGAGCAATCTCTGGTGTGTCTTTGATTTATTTGTAAACACGGGAGAGTGATTGAGAGGGAGTGAGAGGGGTTCTCATATCTAAGAGTGGCTCTTAGGTAGAGATTGCACGGGTAGTGGTTAGGTGAGAAGGTTGTAAACAGTGGCTGTTAGATCTTCGAACTAACACTATTTTAGTGGATTTCCTCCCTGGCTTGGTAGCCCCCAGATGTAGGTGACGTTGCACCGAACTGGGTTAACAATTCTCTTGTGTTATTTACCTGTTTAATCTGTTCATACTCTCAAATATAATCTGCATGTTCTGAAGCGTGATGTCGTGACATCCTGTACGACATCTGGCATTGGTATCAGAATTTCAATTGGTATCAGAGCGGGCACTCGAAATCACTGAGTGAGATCTAGGGAGATAAATTCTGATGAACATGGAGAAAGAAGGAGGACCAGTGAACAGACCACCAATTCTGGATGGAACCAACTATGAATACTGGAAAGCAAGGATGGTGGCCTTCCTCAAATCACTGGATAGCAGAACCTGGAAAGCTGTCATCAAAGGCTGGGAACATCCCAAGATGCTGGACACAGAAGGAAAGCCCACTAATGAATTGAAGCCAGAAGAAGACTGGACAAAAGAAGAAGACGAATTGGCACTTGGAAACTCCAAAGCTTTGAATGCTCTATTCAATGGAGTTGACAAGAATATCTTCAGACTGATCAACACATGCACAGTGGCCAAGGATGCATGGGAGATCCTGAAAACCACTCATGAAGGAACCTCCAAAGTGAAGATGTCCAGATTGCAACTATTGGCCACAAAATTCGAAAATCTGAAGATGAAGGAGGAAGAGTGTATTCATGACTTCCACATGAACATTCTTGAAATTGCCAATGCTTGCACTGCCTTGGGAGAAAGAATGACAGATGAAAAGCTGGTGAGAAAGATCCTCAGATCTTTGCCTAAGAGATACATGAAAGTCACTGCAATAGAGGAGGCCCAAGACATTTGCAACATGAGAGTAGATGAACTCATTGGTTCCCTTCAAACCTTTGAGCTAGGACTCTCGGATAGGACTGAAAAGAAGAGCAAGAATCTGGCGTTCGTGTCCAATGATGAAGGAGAAGAAGATGAGTATGACCTGGATACTGATGAAGGTCTGACTAACGCAGTTGTGCTCCTTGGAAAACAGTTCAACAAAGTGATGAACAGAATGGACAGGAGGCAGAAACCACATGTCCGGAACATCCCTTTCGACATCAGGAAAGGTAGTGAATACCAGAAAAGGTCAGATGAAAAGCCCAGTCACAGCAAAGGAGTTCAATGCCATGGGTGTGAAGGCTATGGACACATCAAAGCTGAATGTCCCACTCATCTCAAGAAGCAGAGGAAAGGACTTTCTGTATGTCGGTCTGATGATACAGAGAGTGAACAAGAAAGTGATTCTGACAGAGATGTGAATGCACTCACTGGGAGATTTGAATCTGCTGAAGATTCAAGTGATACAGACAGTGAAATCACGTTTGATGAGCTTGCTACATCCTATAGAGAACTATGCATCAAAAGTGAGAAGATTCTTCAGCAAGAAGCACAACTGAAGAAGGTCATTGCAAATCTGGAGGCTGAGAAGGAGGCACATGAAGAGGAGATCTCTGAGCTTAAAGGAGAAGTTGGTTTTCTGAACTCTAAACTGGAAAACATGACAAAATCAATAAAGATGCTGAATAAAGGCTCAGATACGCTTGATGAGGTGCTACAGCTTGGAAAGAATATTGGAAACCAGAGAGGACTTGGATTTAATCATAAATCTGCTGGCAGAACAACCATGACAGAATTTGTTCCTGCCAAAAACAGCACTGGAGCCACGATGTCACAACATCGGTCTCGACATCATGGAACGCAGCAGAAAAGGAGCAAAAGAAAGAAGTGGAGGTGTCACTACTGTGGCAAGTATGGTCACATAAAGCCCTTTTGCTATCATTTACATGGCCATCCACATCATGGAACTCAAAGAAGCAGCAGTGGAAGGAAGATGATGTGGGTTCCAAAACACAAGACTGTTAGTCTTGTTGTTCATACTTCACTTAGAGCATCAGCTAAGGAAGATTGGTACCTGGATAGCGGCTGTTCCAGACACATGACAGGAGTTAAAGAATTCCTGGTGAACATTGAACCTTGCTCCACTAGCTATGTGACATTTGGAGATGGCTCTAAAGGAAAGATCACTGGAATGGGAAAGCTAGTCCATGAAGGACTTCCTAGTCTGAACAAAGTACTGCTGGTGAAGGGACTGACTGCGAACTTGATCAGCATCAGTCAGTTGTGTGATGAAGGACTCAATGTAAACTTCACAAAGTCAGAATGCTTGGTGACAAATGAGAAGAGTGAAGTCCTAATGAAGGGCAGCAGATCAAAGGACAACTGTTACCTATGGACACCTCAAGAAACCAGTTACTCCTCCACATGTCTAGTCTCCAAAGAAGATGAAGTCAATATATGGCATCAAAGATTTGGACATCTGCACTTAAGAGGCATGAAGAAAATCATTGACAAAGGTGCTGTTAGAGGCATTCCCAATCTGAAAATAGAAGAAGGCAGAATCTGTGGTGAATGTCAGATTGGAAAGCAAGTCAAGATGTCCCACCAGAAGCTTCAACATCAGACCACTTCCAGGGTGCTGGAACTACTTCACATGGACTTGATGGGGCCTATGCAAGTTGAAAGCCTTGGAGGAAAGAGGTATGCCTATGTTGTTGTGGATGATTTCTCCAGATTTACCTGGGTCTACTTTATCAGAGAAAAATCAGACACCTTTGAAGTATTCAAGGAGTTGAGTCTAAGACTTCAAAGAGAAAAAGACTGTGTCATCAAGAGAATCAGGAGTGACCATGGCAGAGAGTTTGAAAACAACAAGTTTACTGAATACTGCACATCTGAAGGCATCATTCATGAGTTCTCTGCAGCCATTACACCACAACAAAATGGCATAGTTGAAAGGAAAAACAGGACTTTGCAAGAGGCTGCTAGGGTCATGCTTCATGCCAAAGAACTTCCCTATAATCTCTGGGCTGAAGCCATGAACACAGCATGCTACATCCACAACAGAGTCACACTTAGAAGAGGGACTCCAACCACACTGTATGAAATCTGGAAAGGGAGGAAGCCAACTGTCAAGCACTTCCACATCTTTGGAAGTCCATGTTACATTTTGGCAGATAGAGAGCAAAGGAGAAAGATGGATCCCAAGAGTGATGCAGGGATATTCTTGGGATACTCTACAAACAGCAGAGCATATAGAGTATTCAATTCCAGAACCAGAACTGTGATGGAATCCATCAATGTGGTTGTTGATGATCTAACTCCAGCAAGAAAGAAGGATGTCGAAGAAGATGTCAGAACATCGGGTGACAATGTAGCAGATACAGCTAAAAGTGCAGAAAATGCAGAAAACTCTGATTCTGCTACAGATGAACCAAACATCAACCAACCTGACAAGAGACCCTCCATTAGAATCCAGAAGATGCACCCCAAGGAGCTGATTATAGGAGATCCAAACAGAGGGGTCACTACAAGATCAAGGGAGATTGAGATTGTCTCCAATTCATGCTTTGTCTCCAAAATTGAGCCCAAGAATGTGAAAGAGGCACTGACTGATAAGTTCTGGATCAATGCTATGCAAGAAGAATTGGAGCAATTCAAAAGGAATGAAGTCTGGGAGCTAGTTCCTAGACCCGAGGGAACTAATGTGATTGGCACCAAGTGGATCTTCAAGAACAAAACCAATGAAGAAGGTGTTATAACCAGAAACAAGGCCAGACTTGTTGCTCAAGGCTACACTCAGATTGAAGGTGTAGACTTTGATGAAACTTTTGCCCCAGTTGCTAGACTTGAGTCCATCAGATTGTTACTTGGTGTAGCGTGCATCCTCAAATTCAAGCTGTACCAGATGGATGTGAAGAGCGCGTTTCTGAATGGATACCTGAATGAAGAAGCCTATGTGGAGCAGCCAAAGGGATTTGTAGATCCAACTCATCCAGATCATGTATACAGGCTCAAGAAGGCTCTCTATGGATTGAAGCAAGCTCCAAGAGCTTGGTATGAAAGGCTAACAGAGTTCCTTACTCAGCAAGGGTATAGGAAGGGAGGAATTGACAAGACTCTCTTTGTCAAACAAGATGCTGATAACTTGATGATAGCACAGATATATGTTGATGACATTGTGTTTGGAGGGATGTCGAATGAGATGCTTCGACATTTTGTCCAACAGATGCAATCTGAATTCGAGATGAGTCTTGTTGGAGAGCTGACTTATTTTCTGGGACTCCAAGTGAAGCAGATGGAAGACTCCATATTCCTCTCACAAAGCAAGTATGCAAAGAACATTGTCAAGAAGTTTGGGATGGAAAATGCCAGCCATAAAAGAACACCTGCACCTACTCACTTGAAGCTGTCAAAAGATGAAGCTGGGACCAGTGTTGATCAAAGTCTGTACAGAAGCATGATTGGGAGCTTACTATATTTAACAGCTAGCAGACCCGACATCACCTATGCAGTAGGTGTTTGTGCAAGATATCAAGCCAATCCTAAGATAAGTCACTTGACTCAAGTAAAGAGAATTCTGAAATATGTAAATGGCACCAGTGACTATGGGATTATGTACTGTCATTGTTCAGATTCAATGCTGGTTGGGTATTGTGATGCTGATTGGGCTGGAAGTGCAGATGACAGAAAAAGCACTTCTGGTGGATGTTTCTATTTGGGAACCAATCTTATTTCATGGTTCAGCAAGAAGCAAAACTGTGTGTCCCTATCTACTGCAGAAGCAGAGTATATTGCAGCAGGAAGCAGCTGTTCACAACTAGTTTGGATGAAGCAGATGCTCAAGGAGTACAATGTCGAACAAGATGTCATGACATTGTACTGTGACAACTTGAGTGCTATTAATATTTCTAAAAATCCTGTTCAACACAGCAGAACCAAGCACATTGACATTAGACATCACTATATTAGAGAGCTTGTTGATGATAAAGTTATCACACTGGAGCATGTTGACACTGAGGAACAAATAGCAGATATTTTCACAAAGGCATTGGATGCAAAACAGTTTGAAAAACTGAGGGGCAAGCTGGGCATTTGTCTGCTAGAGGAATTATAGCAGCTACTGCTATCTGAACATGCTCAAACGTCTCACTTAACATTAATAGCACGTTCACTACTGAGCCAAAACAAATTCGACCGTTGCTTCACACGTCCCTCTACATTCCTCATTCAAACTTATATTTTCGTGGTAATCTCGTTTTCAGCATTCCCCAACAGCTCTCAGAAATTTACGAAATCATTCCAAAGGCTCTGCACTTCCATGGCTACCTCACCAAAAGAAACTTCAGCTCCTGGTTCAACCTCTGTACCATCATCTCCATCATCCACCAAAGCACCATCAAACCAGGAACGACCTGAATCCAATATCCAGCCCATACAAATGATTCCTGGTTCAGCCCCTGTTCCTGAAAAACTGGTCCCCAAACGACAACAGGGTGTGAAGATTTCTGAAAACCCTAGCCTTGCAACAAGTCCTAGGGAAGTAGACACGGAGATGGACAAGAAGATCCGCAGTATTGTGAGTAGCATTTTGAAAAATGCTTCTGTCCCTGATGCTGATGAAGATGTTCCAACATCTTCCACCCCAAATGTTTCTGTGCCTGATGTTGATAAAGATGTTCCAACATCTTCCGCCCCAAATGCTAAAGTCCTCTCTTCATCCAGTAAAGAGGAATCAACAGAGGAAGATGATCAAGCCACAGAGGAGACCCCTGCACCAAGGGCACCAGAACCTGCTCCAGGTGACCTCATTGACCTGGAAGAAGTAGAATCTGATGAGGAACCCCTTGCCAACAAGTTGGCACCTGGCATCGCAGAAAGATTACAAAGCCGAAAGGGTAAAACCCCCATTAAGAGGTCTGGACGAATCAAAACTATGGCACAGAAGAAGAGCACTCCAATCACTCCTACCACATCCAGAAGGAGCAAAGTTGCAATCCCTTCCAAGAAGAGGAAAGAAATTTCCTCATCTGATTCTGATGATGATGTCGAACCAGATGTTCCCGACATCAAGAGGGCCAAGACATCAGGGAAAAAGGTGCCTGGAAATGTCCCTGATGCACCATTGGACAACATCTCTTTCCACTCCATTGGCAATGTTGAAAGGTGGAAATTTGTGTATCAACGCAGACTTGCCTTGGAAAGAGAACTGGGAAGAGATGCCTTGGATTGCAAGGAGATCATGGACCTCATCAAGGCTGCTGGACTGCTGAAAACAGTCACCAAGTTGGGAGATTGTTATGAAAGCCTAGTCAGGGAATTCATTGTCAACATTCCCTCTGACATAACAAACAGAAAGAGTGATGAGTATCAGAAAGTGTTTGTCAGAGGAAAGTGTGTTAGATTCTCCCCTGCTGTAATCAACAAATACCTGGGCAGACCAACAGATGGAGTGGTGGATATTACTGTCTCTGAGCATCAAATTGCCAAGGAAATCACTGCCAAACAGGTCCAGCATTGGCCAAAGAAAGGGAAGCTTTCTGCAGGGAAGCTAAGTGTGAAGTATGCAATCCTGCATAGGATTGGCGCTGCAAACTGGGTACCCACCAATCATACTTCCACTGTTGCCACAGGTTTGGGTAAATTTCTGTATGCTGTTGGAACCAAGTCCAAATTTAATTTTGGAAACTATATTTTTGATCAAACTGTTAAGCATTCAGAATCTTTTGCTGTCAAATTACCCATTGCCTTCCCAACTGTATTGTGTGGCATTATGTTGAGTCAACATCCCAATATTTTAAACTACACTGACTCTGTGATGAAGAGAGAATCTCCTCTATCCCTGCATTACAAACTGTTTGAGGGGACACATGTCCCAGACATTGTCTCGACATCAGGGAAAGCTGCTGCTTCAGGTGCTGTGTCCAAGGATGCTTTGATTGCTGAACTCAAGGACACATGCAAGGTGCTGGAAGCAACCATCAAAGCCACCACAGAGAAGAAGATGGAGCTGGAACGCCTGATCAAAAGACTCTCAGACAGTGGCATTGATGATGGTGAAGCAGCTGAGGAAGAAGAAGAAGCAGCTGAGGAAGAGGAAGATGCAGCAGAGGATACTGAATCAGATGATGATGATTCTGAAGCCACCCCATGACCATCAGACCTTTATTTTTGCTTTTTACTCTTACTAGCTATAGGGGCATGTCCCTTTGAACAATGGTTTACTATTGGTCTGTAATATTTGCACCTTAAGTTCATGCATTCTACTTTTGTCAAATTCTGTCTAAAAAGGGGGAGTAATGGTATTATTATATGCATGATTAGTAGGATACTATGTGCATGATTTGTGATTTTGAGAAGTAGGATACGATGTATGCATGTATGCATGATTCATGATTTTGAGGGGGAGTTGTATGTATATGATTTTGAGGGGGAGACTGCTGCTGCTGATGATGACTGATGTCACATGAGATGTCTTGACATCCTAGAAAAGACTAGTAGCTGATAGAAGACGCTGCAGTGAACTGCTTTACAGCAGTAGGAGCATGGAGACAGGGGGAGCAGAAAGCTGATGTCACGTGAGATGTCCTGACATCCTGGAAACGACTTGCAACTTGCAGAATTTTGCTGTCGCCACTACAGATACCGCTGTGCTTGATTACTCTGATAATGAAAGTTGCTGATCCCACTTGCATAACTGCTCGTACCTGCTCAGGAAGTGTCTAAGTATGTTTTAGACAAAATTTGCCAAAGGGGGAGATTGTTAGTGCTTAGCTCTACTGAGTTTTAAAAGATTGGCTAAGATTTTGTTAAAACATAAGCACTTAGACAATGAAGGAAAGCTGGAGTTGCTGCACATGATGTCCAACCTTATGTCAAGGAATAAGATCGGGCTGCACAATGCACAAGGCAAGATAAAGTGTCAAGTGAAGAATTGAAGCTGCAGGATCCACGATGTCGGATACAATGTCCAGGACATCCTGCCCGAAAATACTGGAGTTGCTGCACAATGCACAAGGCAAGATAAAAGAATTGAAGCTGCAGGATCCACGATGTCGGATACGATGTCCAGGACATCTTGCCCGAAAATACTGGACACATAAATCTGTTATATCTTTAACAGATTATTGTGCAGTTAGCAACATATTAGACGATCTATCTTTAGGAACGAATTAAAAGATAATTAAAGTTCGAATTACAAACTAGAAGAGTTCGTTCAGGGATTAAAGATTAAAGATAAAAACTAAAAGATCAAACTGTATCTTTTAGTTCTTTAAGTGCAGATTTTTCAGGAGAATGATAGATCTCCTCCAGCACAAGTTGTTGCAGCCCAGATACGCACACTGCTATATAAACATGAAGGCTGCACGGGGTTGAGGACCAAGTCCGAGATTGAAGAGTTATTTTGTGAGTTTTGGGACTTGAGTGTTTTGTGAGCCACCTTGATGTTATCCTAACTTCAAGTGTTGGACCTGAGTGTGTAGAGTTGATCTCTTTTGTTCAGAGAGCAATCTCTGGTGTGTCTTTGATTTATTTGTAAACACGGGAGAGTGATTGAGAGGGAGTGAGAGGGGTTCTCATATCTAAGAGTGGCTCTTAGGTAGAGATTGCACGGGTAGTGGTTAGGTGAGAAGGTTGTAAACAGTGGCTGTTAGATCTTCGAACTAACACTATTTTAGTGGATTTCCTCCCTGGCTTGGTAGCCCCCAGATGTAGGTGACATTGCACCGAACTGGGTTAACAATTCTCTTGTGTTATTTACCTGTTTAATCTGTTCATACTCTCAAATATAATCTGCATGTTCTGAAGCGTGATGTCGTGACATCCTGTACGACATCTGGCATTGGTATCAGAATTTCAATGTTGTCCCAGCACACACTCCATTGACTCTTCTTACACGGTCATATACAGGATAAGGGGTCTTCCAGGCACCAGTGGCACGAGCATAGGAGGATTCATGAGGCAATGCTTAATCCTTTCGAATGCCACTTGACAATCATCATCCCATTGGACGGACTGATTCTTAGGCAATAAATTGAAAAGAGGCTCGCAAGTGGCGGTCAGCTGTGATATGAACCTTGCTATGTAGTTCAACCTTTCCAGAAACCACGGACCTGCTTCTCGGTGGGTGGTTCAGGAATTTCGAGGATTACCTTTACCTTGTCTGGGTCTACCTCTATTCCTTTCTGACTCACAACAAAATCGAGTAACTTTCTCGATTTGACCCTGAAAGTACACTTTGCGGGATTCAGCCTTAATCGGTATTTACGCAACCGCTCGAACAACTTCCGCAAATTGACAAGGTGTTCCTCCTCGATCCTTGATTTAGCGATCATGTCATCCATGTAGACCTTGATCTCTTTATGCATCATGTCATGGAATAACGCTACCATGTCTTGCTGGTAAGTTGCCCCAGCGTTCTTGAGCCCAAAGGACATCACCTTGTAGCAGAAAGTTCCCCATAGGGTGATGAAGGTTGTCTTTTCCATATCCTCTGGTGCCATCTTTATCTGATTATAGCCCGAGAACCCATCCATGAAAGAAAACAAGGCAAAATTGGCCATGTTATCTACAAGGACATCGATGTGCGGCAAAGGAAAGTTATCCTTTGGACTGGCTTGGTTTAGATCTTGATAGTTCATGCACATTCACACCTTTCCATCTTTTTTAGGGACTGGTACGACATTGGCAACCCATTCCGGGTACCGAGCCACAGCTAAGAAACCAACGTCGAACTGCTTCTTCACTTCTTTTATTTTTAGGGACATCTCGGGCTTCATTCTCCTCAGCTTTTGCTCTACCAGGGAACACTCGGGGTTTAGAGGTAGTTTGTGCTACACGATATCCAAGCTCAAACCAGGCAACTCCAACCGAATGAATCCAAGGCCGGCCAAATAAGCAGCTATAGGTAGGATTTATGTCCATTACTTGGAAGGTAATTTGGCACATGTGGTGCTCGATTTGAATCAAGAGATCAATCTCTCCCCTTTCATCCCGGCGACTGCCATCGAAAGCCTGCACCACCATGGAGCTCGGTCTTAGGTGCGACGTGTTAAAAGGCAACTTGTCCAAAGTTGATGTAGCTCCATGTGGAGCTTGTTGGCCTTGGATCTTCTTCATCAATGGAGTCCTTTGCTTCTTGAAGATGAGTGGCAGCGGAATGGAGAAGGAAGATGATTGGAGATGCCACTTCAAGGAGAAGATGAGTCAAGAAGAAGCTCACCACCGTAGGAAGTCATGGATAAGAGCTTGAAGGTAGGAGAAGACGAGTAGAGGGAGAGGGAGGGAAGGAGCACAAAATTCTGTGCCTCAAATGAGGTCTGAACTTTGAAGTGTAATTCTCAAATGATCAAGGTTGAAAAAATGCACACACATGGCCTCTATTTATAGCCTAAGTGTCACATAATATTGGAGGGAAATTTGAATTTCTATTCAAATTTCACTTGAATTTGAAATTGAATTTGTGGAGCCAAAATTTCACTAATTATGATTAGTGAAATTTAGCTATGGTTCATCCCACTAATCCAAGATCAAGTCCAAGATTCTCCACTAAGTGTGCTTAGGTGTCATGAGGCATGTAAAGCATGAAGGACACGCACAAAGTGTGACTATATGATGTGGCAATGGGGTGTAGCAAGCAAATGCTCACCTCCTCCTCCAAAATTTAATTGGATTGGGCTTCTCCCAATTCAATTAAATTTATTTCCCAACACACACATCAAATATTCACTTAATTCATGTGAAATTACAAAACTACCCATAATACAACAATTAGTCTAGGTGCCCTAAAATACAAGGGCTGAAAAATCCTACATTTCTAGGGTAGTACCCTACCTATATTATGGAGCCCTAAATACAAGGCCCAAAAATAATGAAACCTTAACCTAATATGTACCAAGATAAGTGGGTTCATACTTAGCCCATGGGCCCAAAATCTACCCTAAGGCTCATGAGAACCCTAGGGCCTTCTCTTGCATTTCTGGCCCAATCTTCTTGGAGTCTTCTATCCAATTCCCTTGGGGGTAGGATTGCATAAAAAGTATCCTTGGGCATGACATTGAGGGAAGAGCCATTGTCGATGAGCACTTTGGCCACTATGTGGTCCAAACACTTGACAGACACGTGCAAGGCTTTGTTGTGTCCCCTGCCTTCGACGGGTATCTCTTCATCGGTGAAAGTGAGGTAATTGTTGGTCGTGATGTTATTGACTATACCCCTGAAACCCTCCACGGATTTGTCTTATGCTACATGGGCCTCATTCAAAATCTTTACCAACAACGCCCGATGAGGCTCGGAGTTCATAAGCAGCCCTAATAGAGAAATCCTAGCTGGGGTTTTGTTTAATTGTTTGATCACCTTGAACTATCTCTGTTGGATGATCCTCAGGATCTCAGTCGTCTCCTCAGTGGATATTCCCTTCTTGCTGAAGACATCCTCTTCCTCTGCAATCTTTCCAACCGAGACCTCGTCGTTCGGGGTTAGGCCCACCTTATCTTTCTCGCCCATATCTGCCATTGCCTTTCCTTTGTCCTTGGACCACACCAATAGCTCGGGCGCCGCGAAGATCTGTCCACTATGAGCCATGCCACTCGTACTGGATATGTTTGTAACTTTAGCGGAGGGCAGATCATCCTTAACATGTATGACAGAGGCGTCCTTCCTTCTGTCAGGCCCTTGTGCGGTGTACTTCCATGGCACTGCCTTATCACTTTTGTAAGGGAAGGGCACAGGCTTCTTAACCGTAATAGGCTGGAAACCTCGGGGCCTCTGAGTGGTGATGTCCCTGGTGAAGTGGATCACCAAAGGCTTGGGCTTACTTAGGTTTTTATCACCTGACTGCATGCATACATCCCCCCTTTCTTCGCACTGTAGACTTCAATTTGGCCCCTATTCATCATTCCCTGTAGCAACTCTTCTGCCATTGGGCATGTCTCCACATCATGAGATGCCCTCGGATGCATTAAACATGAATCCCCTTTGTCACCATTAAGGCGAATCATACCAGCCTCGCACAATGCTTCTAGAATGAACCTTCTAGAGGTTGACACGTCCCTCATCTGCTTCAGCCCTTGAGGCTCCCATTCTTCGACTGCATTAACCATCGAGCCTCCTAGATTGGCGAGTGGATTGGTCCTCACATTTGGACTGTCCTCTTGAAACATCAGCCATCCCGCATCAATCAATCTTTGCACCTTGTGCTTGAAGGCCACACACTACTCTATAGAATACCCTGGAACACCACTGTGATAGGCGCAGGTTGTGTTGGGATTGTACCATCAGGGAAAGGGAGATTGATAGACCTTCCCGGGGCTCACCATAGCCATTTGGTTGCTGATCAAAGATGGTAGTAGGTCAGCATAAGACATCGATATCGGGGTGAACTCCGAGGGCTTTCTTTCTGGGAAATTCCTCCTCATGTTTGTGTTTGTGTTGGGATTGGTCTTTTTGATTGGTCGGGACTGTGTGGGAAATGAATTTTGTGGGGGAGGCCTTTGTCGTTGAGTGGGAAATCTTTGTTGGATGGGCACCAGATTGGGAGGGGTTCCGATGTTGGCCGAATAATTTTGTTGATGTGGGGAATATTGGTAGGCGGGGTTGTGAAGGGTTTGTTGGGATTTTAGCCATGTGGGAGCTGAAGTTACAGCATGGGCGTCTCCTTCCTTCTTCTTAACTCCTATTGCTTGTACTCGTTGAGGTGGTGTAATCGAATTTGCCTCTTCTTAAGCCCACTTTAATTCTCTCTCCAACAAACCACAGATCTGCAAAGCTAGAAGGCATTATACCTACCATTTTCTCATAGTAGAACACTGGTAATGTGTCCACTATCATGGTTATCATCTCCCTCTCCATCATTGGAGGTACCTACCATTTTCTCATAGTAGAACACTGGTAATGTGTCCACTATCATGGTTATCATCTCCCTCTCCATCATTGGAGGTGCTACTTGGGCTGCCAAATCCCTCCATCTCTAGGCATATTCCTTGAAAGACTCATGCTCCTTCTTGCACATGTTTTGCAATTGCGTTCTATCGGGAGCCATGTCAATGTTGTATTGATACTACCTGATGAAAGCAACCATTAAGTCCTTCCAAGAATGGATCTGGGAAGCTTCCAAGTTAGTATACCAAGTGATTGCCGCCCCAACCAAACTCTTTTGAAAAAAGTGCATCAAGAGTTTCTCATCTCTTGAGTATGTCCCCATCTTCCTGCAGTACATCTTCAAGTGGTTCTTAGGACAAGTGGTCCCTTTGTACTTATCAAAGTCTGGCACCTTGAACTTGGGAGGGATGACGATGTCAGGCACTAAGCATAGCTCTGTCATGTCGGCAAATGGGTAATCACTAATCCCATCAATGGCCCTCAATCTTTCCTCTGTAAGATCAAGTTTCTCTTTTTCTTCCATGGCAGAAGGTAGTCTCCCCACTGAGAAATGTAAGGGTTGCAGCAGACGATGCTGAGGGGCCCCTGAGGTATTGGGCTGAGGCATGCCACCAAACGCTGGTCCCTCAACAGCATATGCAGGGTAAGGTTCGAACTCGCCCAGAGCGTGGTCCCGAGGCTCTTCACGGGCCTCTCCCATAGGTTGAGCAAAGGGAGCATGCCCCAACTCGGGTTGCTGGCTTTCAAGGAGAACGGGAACAGAGTGGTTGGCGTTCTCGTTGGGCACATGCACTGCATTGGGTGGTGTATAGTTAGGTGGCAAGTCGTATGATGGGAAAGAATTCTTACTTTGCACAATATGGGGACAGCCTGTGCTTCCCAACACTTCTCTCCCTGACCTACCATGTCTGGGATTGGACGACTTGTTTGGTTTATGCCGGATGGGTGAGATGGATCCGCCTTCGCGGCGGCGCTGGTGGTGGCAACTGCGGCCGCGTTGTCCTCCATCATCCTTCCCATACTCATCATGGCCTCTATCATGGAGGTCATTTGTTCCTTCATGGCCTCTATGTCAGCCTTGATTTGCTCTTACACTTCCTCTATTTCACTCATGATTTTGGTTTTGGAATGTGTTTGGTAGGGGTGTCGTAAAGCGCGTTCGTTCTTTTTGGTTATTGTGTTTACTTTTTGCCTAGACTGCTAAAAAAACAAAATGCAATGAGTAATGTGACAATGAAATAAAAATGAATGCATGATGATGATAAGTTGCCGAAGTATTGAACCCACCCAGAAATTTCAGTAAAGACATAGGGTCAAATCAAATCACATTTTCATTAAGAACAACATTGTTTATCTTGTCAAAGCCAAAGCATAAATACAACATAAACGCCTCAGCAATTCCTAATTATGCGGGACATCAGTTCGACCATGTGTTGGCAATAATCGAAAAGCCCATGAACTTCATCGGGAGCTGAGTATACATCTGCCATTACCTTGGCTCTGGCTAACAACCTTGGAAGCTCTTGACTCCTATTCAGAGTGAGAGCGAATCTATCCATCCATTTCATAGCTTCCCCATGCAATGATTCTATCACCTTCTTTTTTGCTTCCCTTTCCATTTGCAAAGCCGACAACTTCGCATGCTCATCTTCTAGTCTCTGCCCATGACTAGCAGCTAGGTTTACTTTCTCTTTATACTGATCAATAATTGTCAACATACTCTATTTCATTCTACTTAGCTGTTTGGACAAACTCCTTTTTGTCCTTTGACAACCATCAATTTATCCTCTAACACCATGTTTTCCACCCTTGACTCGTCCCTTTTGGACCTTCTAAGCTTGAGCTCGTTGCTGCTGCCCGATAGAGCCTCTCGGAACTTGTTCCTGCTTCATTCTTCCTTTTGGGCCCTCTTTGTTTCCCCCTCTAATGCTTCAACCGTAGTCATGTTGACATCTCTTAGCTCGTCACACTCTTTCCTGACCCTAATGACTGTTGTCTTTAGCTTTTCCTTGACCACTCTTGTTCTTTCAAGCTCTACTTTCAAGGCTTGCACTTCTTTGCTTTCCTCAGGGACTTCAACTTCTTTCCCACTTGGACCTTTTAGCTTTGGGAGCCAAGTTATCCCTTGCGTCCTTGCCTTCAACCACTTATGATAGTCGTCGATGACACCATTGCTGCTTCCCCTAAGCTCCTTATCTTTCCTTTCTACTATGTCCCATGCTTTACGGATTCTCTAAAGTATTTTCGCATTGCCTTCATTGAGACCTCGTGCAACGAAAGGCACCATGATCTCCTCTGACGGCACACTTCTCATAGGGTAGCCTAGTTGTCTTATGGCCAGCATGGTATTATAATTAATACAACCCCTTATTCCCATCAAGGGGATGTTTGGGAATCCTTCACATGAGCACAACACTCCAGCCCCTCCTTCTTTCCATCAGGGGAACCAACTAATGAACGCTCTTACCATACCTGAAAAGAGTTCCTCCTAGTTTGCTTTTCCTTTTTCGGCGCACATGCGATGACCTTGTAGAGGGAAGACAAGTCTACTTTTATGACAAAAAACATGGGACACCAACAACACATAAAGAGCGGGCGTACAACAGACAATTCTTGCACCGATCTTTTCACATCTCGGGTTGAATGTGTCATATGCATCGGTGAAAACATCAATGATTGGGCTTTCCTTGCTGTGATGATAAGCAAGAAAAGCATCGATCATTACCAAATCCACTAGCCCGTCTACATTTGGAAAGAGTATGGTCCCAAACACCAATAGTGCTATGTCAATGAACAAAGTCCACTCCCCTTAATCTGCCAAAGCTTTTGCCCTCTCCTCCAAGTGATTCCTTGGTATCCCTACCACCACATTCCTGTTTTGCTTTACTTGGTCTAACTCTTGTGCCAAGATCTTCACTACTTTTGCTACTCTTGCCATGGAAGGGTAGAATTCAGAAAAAAGATATGGCTTCCTTCCTCCTAGCAGTGATGCCAAGATCCCTTCAAACTCTTCTATGGTTAGTACCAATTGAAAGTCCCCAAACGTGAAGCATCTAAGCGACTAGTCGTAGTATTGAGCGAGGGATGCGATGGCTTCAACAAACACTTCTATCATGGTCAAATCCCAGATTTTCCCATACGCCTTGCGAAAGGCTTGACGTCGAACTTGATCCATCCGCTGCCCTAGTTCTTGCAAGCTGGCTAATTCTAGGCTCTTGACTTTGACATGATAGAACCTCTTTTTAAAAGAGGGCGCCTGGTTCAACCCCATGTTTGCTAGAATGAAAATTATGATGACCAATACTTCAAAGCCCTATCTAGAGGAGGTATGATGAATGCATCATGGCATGTTTATGCTATGCATGATAAAATGCGTTTATCCACAGACATAAGAGCCCGAAAGACCATCCCTTCTTACCCATAATGCGTTGGGTATCATGGCTCGTTTGCGGTCATTACCATGATGCAGACCTTCCGGCTTCCCGTGACGAAGATGACAAAAAAAATGCAGGGCGTGAGCAATGACACGACATAAGTATGCATGCATGAAAGGAATGACTAATGACAATAAAGAGTATGTGGTTAGTAGCACAAAGAGGAACATGCTAGACGACTCAGCATGATAACGCAATAAATTAATGCCAAAATGACATAATAACATATGGAGGAATGACACACATAATCACGACGTCATAAAGATATGCATGGCTAGATCAAGGAAACAAAACATAGTGCATTTGTTCTGTGCCCCTAATTTAGGAACCTAATGGGAGGGACTAAAGGTTTGCTATTTAGTGACAACTCCCAAGGGTGGTCGCACATAACTTTCAAAGGTTTCTATAGATATCATCCTCTTTGATATCAAACATTTTGGCAGTAGGGACTACCAACGACAATGCCATACCAAAAAAGGAAAACTCTAGATTAAGCTTCACTGTTATCAAGCGAGTTGGAGACCCAGCATGACCACAGATCAACCTCCACTTCCCATGTCTCCATAGACCCGAGTATAGGGCCCAATAACTCACTGTGTGTGCAAAGGTGTAAGTGCCATGTGTGCATAGAACAAACAAATATTTCTAAAATATGCATCTAATAGGTAGACAACCACACCAAACACAAAAGCATAGAAAAAGAGTTATATGAACATAAGAACATAAAAGGAAAAGGGGAAACAAAATAAAGAAAAGGTCATGATAAACATTGCACACAGATTAAATGGCTTAACTCTCTAACAAAGGTCCCTAGTGGAGTCGCCAGCTATCGCAACCTACCCTTCGGTAGGAGGGCAATGCGAGATAAAAAAGGCGCATCTTCCAAAAAAGGAGAATGCATAGGAGTCGCCACCAATGTTTATTCAAGGAAAATGTTAGAAAAACCAAAAAAAGGGGTCTGCAAATTTTCAAAAATAAGGGTTCGGGAGTTGCTTATGCGCGGGGAAGGTATTATCACCCCACGCATCCATCATAATGGACGACAACCTTTAATAGAGTGTGAAAAATCGTGACTTTAATATTTATTTATTTTCCCTTTTTATATTTTTTTACTTTTTGGGGTTGACAAGGGTGTCATACCCTAATTTCGTCCAGGGATTATAATTTGATGATATACAACCTTTGATTGGCCGCTTCGAGATACTTGGCACCCTTTGTTGCACAATATGTGAAGTCCCGAGACGTGTCGAAAATCAAAAGGAAGCAGGCTTACGCGATCCGTGAAAATTCCGTAATGTGACGGAAATTGAAAGGAGGTGTTTTTCGCAATCCGTGAGTTTTCGTAACTTCTTCGAAAGCTAAAAAAGAGTAAATACACAATCCATAAGGATTCGTAACCTTGTGGAACGAAAATAAGTATCGTTACGAAATTCGTAAAGTTTCGTAACGTTACGGAAAAAGAATTACCAAAAAAAGGTAAAGGGGGTGCATTTAGTAAAAAGGGGGGTACAAATAGCAATCAGGCCCACTTAGGCCTTCCAGATTCTTCCTCCAGAAGGCTGTTGCTTCTGGAGGAAGCAACCTTGCTCGCCTGGGCGGGCTGGGTGGCAAGCTCCTCCCCTATTTTGCTATAAATAGGGGGAGGAATGAAGGGAGAAGGGGTTCAGCCTTCTTGGCACTTCTTATTCTCTCGAAATTACTGAGGAAAATCATTTCCGTGAAGAAAATCCAAGCCTAGGCGCTTCTGTAACGTTTACGTGAGTAATTGCACGAAGATTTTCAACCATTCTTCGACATTCATCGTTTGTTCTTCGTTTTCTTCAGTCTTCAACTGGTAAGTACCCCAAACCGAGCTTTTCAATTCATTCTATGTACCCGTGGTGGTCCACATTTTGTTTCATGTATTTTTATTCTCGTTTTCATTCGCTTTCTATACCCCCTTTTGACGTGCTTCAGTCATTTATTTAAGTCATTTCTCGCCTAATCAAAAAATAAAATAAATTTCCACCGATCATTTCAATTGTATCATCCGTTAATTTCGGTTAAAATGAATTCCGACCATTCGGTCGTGTCGTAACCACGTTGGAAATAAAAAAAGAGGTAAAATAATAATATAATAATAAAAAATATCTTTTAGTAAAATGAAGCGAAAAAATCAATCAGACGTTTTCTCTTTGGGATTTCTCATTCTTAATTGGATTGACTAATAACTAAAGTGAAACTAAGGATAAAATCAACTCGCCTAGTCAAGCTCGTCCACAAAAAATAGGGTTTGAAAGTTTATCATTTCAGTTTCTTACCAAGTAAAAAGGATCATTTTTAAGGTCCAACGCCTTAAAAATGATCACAAATTCAAGTAAAAAGAATCGCTTGATTCACTCTTAAGAAAGAACTACGTAGGTCTGATTTCCTCTCCAAAGGAGGGTGCGTAGGAGAAAAAGCCCCGCTTTTGTCGACCTCAAAAAATAAAAAGAAATAAAAGTTAAGGTAATACAATTTCCACAATTCTAAAAAATAGGTTGTTGTCCTTTGAGACAAACGTGAGAGGTGCTAATACCTTCCTCAAACGTAAATACAACTCCCGAACTTAGAATTTTCATTTTGACCGGTTTCCTTCGGTTTTCCCGACGTTTTCCACAAATAAACGTTGGTGGCGACTCCGCGCATCTTTTCCCCCTTTGGAAAGTGCACCCGTGAGCCTCGCCTCGCTCGCCCGCAAAAAGGCACGTTGCGACAGTTGGCGACTCCACTGGGGAAAATTTTTGTGAGTTTGGCCTATTTTAAGGAATTATGGATTTGTGAAACTTCGTGTGTGCATTTGTTGAACTGTGTATAATGTAAATAATTGTTGTCTATTTCGCATTATTTACACTGCATTCTAAGCACCCATGGGTTTGAGTAAAAAAGGGGGCCCTACACCCGGGTTCATGGGAATTTAAAGAGTGGAGGTGAATCTATTATAATGCTAGGTCTCCGACTTGCTTGATAATAGTGAAACCTCGTCTAGAGCTTTCTCTCTTTATAATGTGTTGTCGCTGGTATTCCATACCGCCACAATATTATTATCTTGAGTGATGATACCTCTAGAAAACAGCCATGTGAGTTATGAATTGTTGGGGAGTAGTTATTAGAGACCCCTAGATATTGTCCTATAGGTCACAAAATAAGGGCAAAGAGCAAACACGCTCCGTGCCATTTGTTCTCATGCATCTTTTGATAAATAGCACTAGTTTATAGTTTTGCTAGTGATGTTTGGTTTCTTCAGAGTAATGCATAACCTTTTTAATACTATGTTGAGGCGCCATCATGCCCTAAACGTAGCATTAAAATTGGATCACTGCGGTCTCGTATGTGGGAATTACCCATTTGTGTTGTTTTCTTTCCGTTTCATGCATACGCATTGCATCATTCATGTCGGAGTCTTGATCCACCCCTTTTTTTAGGTAAATGATGGGGACAAATCAAAACGGCAAAAGGTTTTATCAAGTCAAGGTTAAAAGTCTAGATGTCACCAGCCTCAAGGAATTGGGACGATTGATGGGACCTCTCCAAAGGCAAGCCTTCCGCAAAGTGTACGGGAAGATTCTAGATTTGACCGCAGCGGAGGTATTTACGGAAGCTGTCGTATCCCTCGCCCAATACTATGACCAGCCGTTGAGGTGTTTCACGTTTGGGGACTTCCAAATGGTACCGACTATTGAAGAGTTTGTTGAGGAAATATTAGGATGCCCTCTTAGGGGGAGAAAACCGTATCTTTTCTCCGGGTTTCTTCCCTCCTTGAGAAAGATTGCAGCTGTGGTTGGAGATTTGGCAAAAGAGATGGATCGCATGAAGCAAACTCGGAACGGCGTAGTGGGCCTGCCTCGGAAATACTTGGAAGGCAAGGCAAAGGATATGGCGAGCCAAGAGAAGTGGGGCCCGTTTGCGGATATATTAGCTTTGTTGATTTTTGGGGTTGTCCTCTTTCCGAACGTTGACGGTTTGGTGGACTTAGCCGCCATTAACGCTTTCCTCGCATATCACCATAGCAAGGAGAGTCCAGTGGTGGCTATTTTGGCATATTTGTTTGACACCTTTGACCGGAGGTGTGAGAAAAACAGTGCACAGATTGTTTGTTGTTTACTCGCTCTCTGTGTGTGGTTGGTTTCACACCTATTCCAACAAGACACAAGACACCCATGTCCGCTTCAAAGTTATCGCTCATGCGCCGAAAAAGGAAGAGTCGATTGGGACCAACATTTGGCTGGGATAGGAGGCAACGCAATCAATTGGTTTCCTCGTTGGAAGGAAGGCAAGGAAGGAGTTCTTTTCTTGTGTGGGGACTACCCTAATGTTCCATTGATAGGGACTAGGGGTTGTATTAATTATAATCCCGCACTCGCCATAAGACAGCTAGGGTACCCCATGAGGGGAGCGCCAATAGAAGAAAGTCTCTCGCCTTTCTTTGTGAGGGATCTAGGCACGCAAAGTCTCAAGGTGATACAAAGAGTCCACAAGGCGTGGAGAAGTCCGTTGAGGAAAAACAAGGAGCTTAGAGGCATCCGAAATGGCGTCATCGGTGGTTATCATGGATGGCTAAGAGTTCACACGCGAGGGTTAGATTGGCTCTCCAAATTGAAAGTTATCAATGAGGAGAACTTCGAAGCTCTGGAGGAAGATGAAGAAGTCCAAGCTCTAAAATTAGAGCTAGGGAAGGCGACACTCGCCAAGGAGAAGTTCAAATCAGCCGCTACACACATCCGGAAAGAGTGCACCGAGTTACAAGAGGAAAATGCGGCCACTGCAAGAGCCCTTGAACAAGAAACCAAAAGGGCCCGCAAGGAGGAACATGGCCGAAATAAATTCCGAGGAGCATTGTGGGGTAGCAACAATGAGCTCAACACTTGGAAGCCACGGAGCAAAGCATGCTAGCTATCATAGGGCAATACAAGGAAGAGTTGAACCAGTCTGTGACCCATGAACAAAAGCTAGCGGAGGATTTTGCACAAGTGTACGCCGAAAAAGAAGCAAGAGGGAGGGTGATTGATGCATTGCATCAAGAAGCGACTATGTGGATGGATAGGTGTCGCAACCTACCCTTCGGTGGGAGGGCGACGCGAGACTCGCGGGATGCGTGTTCCACGAAAGGAATACGCGCGGAGTCGCCACCAACGTTTATTTGAGGAAAACGTCGGAAAAACCGGAAAAGACGCGATCTATGAACTTTTAAGTGAAAGGTTCGGGAGTTGTATTTACGCGCGGGGAAGGTATTAGCACCCCACACGTTCGTCACAAGGGACGACAGCCTTTAATCGAATGTGCAAACATGACTTTGATTTTTACGTTCCCTTTTATGTCCTTATATCCTTTATACCCTTTTTATATTTTTCTTTTTTTTGTGGTCGACAAGGGTGTTTCCCTTTGCTCCTACGTATTCCTCAATTTGTGATGAGGAAATCAGACCTACGTAGTTCTTTCTTATCAAGTGATTCTTTTTTACTTAAGTGGTGATCATTTTAAGGCGTTGGACCTTAAAAATGATCCATTTTACTTAGTGAGAAATTGAAATGACAAACTTCAAAAGCCTATTTTTGTGGACGAGCTTGACTAGGCGAGTTGATTTTAGCCTTAGTTTCACTTTAGTTATTAATCAATTCGATTAAGAATGAGAAATCCCAAAGAGAAAAACGTCCGATTGATTTTCCGCTTTATTTTACTAAAAGATGTTTTTTGATTATTATATTATTTTTTACCTCTTTTTGATTTCCAACGTGGTTACGGCACGACCGAACGGTCGGAATTCATTTTAACCGAAGTTAACGGATAATACAATTCAAACGTTCGGTGGAAATTGATTTTATTTTTAAGTTAAGCGAGAAATGACTTAAGTAAAATGGCTTAAGCACGTCAACAGGGGGTATAAAAAGTAAACAAAACGAGAATAAAAATGCACGAAACACAATGTGGACCACCATGGGTGCATAGAATGAATCGAAAAGCTTGGTTCGAGGTACTTACCCTTTGAAGATCGAAGAACGATGAAGAACGAATGAAGAACGTCGAAGAACGGTTGAAACCTTTGCGAAATTCCTCACGGAAAACGTTACGGAAACGTTTCGGAAGCGCCTCGGCTTAGATTTTCTTCACGGAAACAATTTTTCCAAGCAAATTCGAAAGAGAGAGAAGTGCCAAAGGGGCTGAACCCTTTTCTTCTTCACTTCCTCCCCTATTTATAGCAAACTAGGGGAGGTGGTTGCCGCCCAGCTCGCCCAGGCGAGCTCAGCTCGCCCAGGCGAGCCAGGTTGCTTCCTCCAGAAGCAACAGCCTTCTGGAGGAATATTCTGGAGGGCCCAAGTGGGCCTGGGTGCTATTTGCACCCCCATTTTTACTAAGTACACCCCCTCTGCTTTTTTTGGTGATTCTTTTTTCGTAAAGTTACGGAAACTTACGAATTTCGTAACGATACTTGTTTTCTTTCCGTAATGTTACGGAACCTTGCGGATTACATAATCATCCCCTTTTTGACTTACGGAATGTTACGGAACCTCACTTAATTTATGCAACGATGCTTCCATTTGATTTCCGGTGTGTCACGGAAACTTACGGATTGTGCATCAATATTTTTTTGGTTTTTTTTCGGCATGTCCTGGAATTTCACAAATTGCCTAATGATGGATGCCAAGCACCTCACAAGGACCAAAGAAAGGTCGCATGTCATCAAGCAAAGGTCCCCGGACGAAATTAGGGTATGACAATAGGTTCGCCTTGACCTTGAATGGAAGTCAAGACCTCCCGCGTCTATTAGACAAAGCAAAAACCATGGCCGAAGTGTGTACAGCTCCCGAGGAGATTCATGGGCTAAGCAATTACTGTCAACACATGATAGATTTGATGGCCCATATAATTAGAAACCGTTAGGTTCTCTTGTAACACCTTTGTATAATCTTGGCTAGATGAAAGCTTTGTTCTTTTTATAAAATGAGAAGTTCTGAACTCATCACATTATCTAAAAAACCTTGGGGTGGATCCAAGTGCTCCGATCATTCATTTGCATATTCATGTTTTGGTGGCATACTCACCGTTGTTTATTTCTTTAGGAATTTCATCATAACTAAGAAAGCACAAAGACACCCCTATAACACTCGATCCAGAAAAATGGATAATGAAGAGGGCGTGCAGGAACAGATGAAGGTCGATCTATCGGCCTTAAAAGATCAAATGGCTTCCATCTCGGAGGTCATGTTAAAACTCCAAAAAACTATAGAGGATAAAGCCACGGCAACCGCCTCCAGTATAGTTAGGGAAGCGGAGCCGGTACTGCAGCCCGCCTTAAATCTGGGCCGAGACAGAAACACGGCAGTGTTTGGTCTAAGGTATAGCCCGCAAGCTTACCCCTATGGCTTGCCTCCGGACTTCACTCCCCGTGCCGCCCCGGAAGATTTAAGCCAAGCCCCTACCTTCGAGGGGCAACTCCCACCTTATGACGACTATCCCGGGCAAGACGATGAGGAAGGAGATACCCATCTCGGCCCCCTGCTCCACCTCAAAGATCCATCCCCCCATGAACTACCCCAACCAAACATAGTCCGTCATGTCCCAGCTTCACCCACACCCGTAAAAGAATCTGTTCCCTTCGCGGAAGATAAGGGAAAGATTGAGGCGCTTGAAGAAAGGTTCAGAGCAGTCGAGGGCCTCGACAATTACCCATTCTCGGATTTAGCGGATTTATGTCTCGTGCCTAACATCGTCATCCCTCCCAAGTTCAAAGTACCAGACTTTGATAAGTACAAAGGGACGACATGTCCAAAAGGGCATCTCCGGATGTATTGCCGAAAGATGGGGGCGTATTCTGCGGACGAAAAGTTGTTGGTCCATTTCTTTCAAGACAGCTTGGCCGGAGCAGCTGTAGCATGGTATACCAATCTGGAAGCTTCCCAGATCCGATCATGGAAGGACTTGTCAACTTCCTTCATTAGGCAGTACCAGTACAATACAGATATGGCTCCCGATCGAAACCAGCTTCAGAGTATGACTAAGCAAGAGCATGAGTCCATTAAGGAATATGCCCAAAGATGGAGAGATCTCGCAGCCCAAGTCGTATCGCCCATGACGGAGAGGGAGATGATCACAATTATGGTAGATACGTTACCCACGTTCTACTATGAAAAGCTGATAGGCTACATGCCAGCTAACTTTGCGGATCTCGTCTTCGCCAGAGAAAGGATTGAATTCGGACTACGAAAAGGCAAGTTCGAATATGCTTCCAATGTGGCCCCCAACAACAACAGAAGAGCCCCAGTAGTGGGCGCGAGGAAAAAGGAAGGACACGCCCACGCGGTCACCACTGCCCCGACGTGGATGAAAGCACCCCAAAATATCCAAAGCTCATACCAGCCCAGTCCCCCAAATTTTTCAGTCCGAGCCGGGAGTTCCCTCCCGACTCAAGTAAAAGGACCGCCCGCGGCAGAGAGAACGCCGGCCTAACGCACAGCTCCAGCCACGCCCCAGCCAGTCAATAATACGGCCCCTGGCACGAGCTATAATAATGCACAGAGCCCACTCCTGAAAGATAACTTCTCTCCTATTCCCATGGCATACTCCGAATTATGGCCTTCATTATTGGAGAATCATTTGGTGGTAGCCATACCCGGGAGGGTCTTCCAGCCACCCTACCCCAAGTGGTATGACCCGGGTGCCAAATGTGAGTACCATAGTGGAGCTCCCGAACACAACATTGACTCTTGCCGCCCGTTCAAGTATAAAGTGAAACACCTAATCAGTGTCGGCTGGCTATCGTTTCAAGAGGAAGGCCCAAATGTTAAAACTAACCCGCTAGCTAGTCATGGAAAGGCTAGCGTAAACGCCATCCAAGAGGGTGGGCCATCGCGGGCAAGGAGATTAGGAGAGGTGGCTACTTCCAGACGTTTTATCTACCAATCGCTGCAAGCGGCATGTATGGTCTCCCGTGGCGGAGGCGAAAGGGACGAATGTTTGTTTCACCTCGGGGAGTCGCACGACATGGAAACCTGTCCCGCGGTAGAAGAATTGCTTCAGCGGCTCATGGATTGCGGGCAGCTTGAAGTGTCCATAGGAGGGAGGGAAGAACCACAAATTTGCATGCAGTCGGAAGAGAAGAAGGTTCCTCTAACCCCCAAGGCCCTAGTGATATGTTTTACTAGGAAAGGGACCGGCTCCACACCCATATACCCCCGGACAGTGCCCAAGCCAACGCCATTTGCATATCAAAGTAATAAGGCCGTTCCGTGGAAGTATACCCCTCCCGCGTTCAACGAAAGAGTTGCAACCAAAGTTGACTCCCTGTCAGCTAAGGTGACCAACATCACCGGCCTCAGTGGCGTAACCCGCAGTGGTCGGGTGTTCGCTTCCCCTCACCCAGCGGAGTTGCCCTCCAAGGGGAAAGCGCCCATGGTCCAAGAGCCAACAGACGTAGCCACCCCCTCAAAAGAAGTAGATCCTCCAGTGGTAAGAGAGGCTGAAAAGAAAGAAGGTCTTCAAGAAAAGACGGTGACTCTGGAAGAGGCCCATGAGTTCCTTCGCCTCATCCAACAAAGCGAGTTTAAGGTAGTCGAGCAATTGAATAAAACTCCAGCAAGGATCTCGTTGCTTGAACTGCTCATAAACTCTGAGCCTCATCGTACGCTGTTGATAAAAGTCCTCAATGATGCCCATGTAGCCCATGATATCTCAGTGGAGGGTTTTGAAGGCATCGTTAATCATATAACCACCAACAATTATATCGCGTTTGCGGAAGAAGAGATTCCCATAGAGGGGAGAGGACACAACAAGGCTCTTCATGTGTCGGTAAAGTGTATGGACCATGTTGTCGCAAAGGTGCTTATCGACAATGGATCGAGTTTAAATGTAATGTCGAAGACCACTTTGGAAAAGCTTCCTTTTAGTGCGTCACGTTTAAAACCGAGCTCGATGGTGGCGCGAGCCTTTGATGGTACTCGGCGGGAAGTGATGGGGGAAATCGACATTCCCATTCAGATAGGCCCCCACACTTGCAATGTGGTGTTTCAAGTAATGGATATAAATCCCGCCTATAGCTGCCTCTTGGGAAGACCTTGGATTCATGCCCTAGGAGTGGTCCCTTCAACGCTTCACCAGAAATTGAAGTTCGCAGTGGGTGGACTTTTAGTGATAGTGTCGGGTGAAGAGGATATGTTAGTGAGCTGCCCCTCCTCCGCCCCATACGTAGAAGTGGCGAAAGAATCATTGGAAACGGCTTTCCAATCCTTCGAGGTGGTGAGCTGCGCCTCTGTGGAACCAAGTCCGTTGCTACCTTCTCTCTCCAACGCGGCCATAATGGTGGCGTGTGTTATGCTCAGGAACGGATTTGAGCCCGGAATGGGTCTAGGCAAGGACGGCCTCGGAAATGCCGACGTGGTCGATATCAAGGGAAATCCATACAAAATATGGATTAGGGTATGAACCCGGGATGCCGGGGAGGAGGAATGTGCCGTCAAGACTTCGGGCGGATAGGGTATGGCCCGACCGTATTAGCCAGTGTTTCACCAGTGCCGGAACGGTGTCCGAGGAGGAGGTGGCCGCAGTAGAAGAGGAGTTCCCTCAAGACCCGCCAAGTTTTGTGCAACCATGCCATCCCGATTCTCAAGTGGGGAACTGGCGCGTGATAAGCCAGTCGGAAGTCTATACCGCTGATTCAATGTAATTAGAGCCTATAGATTTCCTTTCTCTTTTGTTTTGTGAAACCTACCTTATTAAATAAAACAAAGAGACCTTGTTTCATCTGTTCTTGCAATTCCACCTTTTCTCATATCATTCTGCATGTTTTGTCTTGTTTGGTATAGATATGAGGGTCGATTCTTTGAGGATCCTAACAACGAGGGTTTGACAATCGATTTCGATCGAGATATAAGCCAAACAATAAACGAGGAAGAGGAAGAGGACGTCCTTTCACCAGAGTTGGAGAGGTTGGTCGCTCAGGAAGAACGTGAAATGAAGCCTCACCAAGAAGAAACCGAATTGGTAAACTTGGGGACCACGGAGGAAAAGAAAGAAGTAAAGGTAGGAACCGGTATGACCACGCCTATCCGCCAAGGCTTGATAACCCTTCTTGAAGAGTATCAAGATGTCTTTGCGTGGTCATATCAAGACATGCCCGGTCTGGATTCCGACATTGTGCAGCATAAGTTGCCTTTGAATCCTGGGTCTTCCCCGATTAAGCAAAAGTTACGAAGAATGAGACCCGAGATGTCTTTAAAAATTAAAGAAGAAGTAAGGAAGCAATTTGATGCATGGTTCTTAGCTGTAGCTCGGTACCCAGAGTGGGTGGCCAACATTGTCCCAGTCTCGAAAAAGGACAGCAAGGTTCGAATGTGTGTAGACTACCGGGACTTGAACCGAGCCAGTCCTAAAGACAATTTTCCCCTGCCACACATTGATATATTGGTAGATAATACAGCCAAGTTCGCCCTTTTCTCATTTATGGATGGTTTCTCGGGGTATAATCAAATAAAGATGGCACCCGAAGATGTAGAGAAGGCCACTTTCGTCACCCTATGGGGGACGTTCTGCTATAAAGTGATGGCCTTCGGGCTGAAAAATGCTGGGGCAACCTATCAGCGTGCCATGGTGGCGTTGTTCCATGATATGATGCATAAGGAAATAGAGGTCTACGTAGATTACATGATTGCCAAGTCTCGAACTGAGGACGAACACCTTGTCAATCTGCGTAAGCTGTTTGGAAGGTTGCGAAAATACCAGCTAAAACTAAACCCAATCAAATGCACCTTCGGGGTAAAGTCGGGGAAGTTGCTAGGATTTATCGTAAGTCAGAAAGGGATAGAGATAGATCCTGAGAAAGTGAAGGCCATCCTTGAAATGCCGGAACCACGCACGGAGAAGCAGGTTCGGGGGTTCTTGGGCAGGTTGAATTATATCGCGAGATTTATCTTGCAACTCACCCCTACCTGTGAGCCCATTTTCAAGCTATTACGTAAGAACCAGGCGGTCCTGTGGAACAGTGACTGCCAAGAGGCCTTCGAGAAGATTAAACAGAGTCTCGCAAACCCCCCGGTGCTCATGCCACCTGTAACAGGAAGACCTCTTTTCCTGTACATGACCGTGTTGGACGAGTCAATGGGGTGCGTGTTGGGTCAGCACGATGATTCTGGGAAAAAGGAGCAAGCCATCTACTATCTAAGCAAGAAGTTTACCGCATGTGAGATGAATTACTCAATGCTGGAAAGGACGTGTTGTGCTCTGATATGGGCATCACATCGGCTTAGGCAGTACATGCTCAGCCATACCACGTGGCTTATTTCCAAAATGGATCCCGTGAAATACATCTTTGAGAAATCGGCCCTCACGGGACGAATCGCTAGGTGGCAGGTACTATTATCTGAATTCGATATCGTTTACGTCACCCAAAAGGCGGTAAAGGGAAGTGCCTTAGTGGATTATTTGGCCCAGCAACCCCTCCAGGATTATCGGCCGATGCACCCCGAGTTCCCAGATGAAGATATCATGGCCCTGTTTGAAGAGTAGCGGACGCATGAGGACATAGACAAATGGATTGTTTGCTTCGATGGGGCATCTAACGCTTTGGGCCACGGAGTAGGGGCAGTCCTTGTATCCCCGGATGATTAGTGTATTCCTTTCACGGCTAGGCTAGGTTTTGATTGTACCAACAATATGGCCGAGTACGAAGCATGTGCCCTCGGGGTTCAGGCAGCCATTGATTTTGATGTAAAACTACTCAAGGTGTATGGAGACTCAGCTTTGGTGATACGCCAGTTGAAAGAAGAATGGGAAACTAGGGATCCGAAGTTGATACCCTATCAAACTCACATCTTGAGGTTAGCCAAGTACTTTGACGACATTTCTTTCCACCACATACCTCGGGAAGAGAATTAAATGGCTGATGCATTAGCCACCCTGGCATCCATGTTTCAACTTGCCCCACATGGGGATCTGCCGTACATCGAATTCAAATCTCAGGGCAGGCCGGCATATTGTTATGCAATAGAGGAAGAGCGGGATGGGAAACCGTGGTATTTCGACATCAAACAATATGTCGAGAACAAAGAATACCCACCAGGGATTTCTGACAATGACAAAAGGACGTTGAGGAGATTGGCTACTGGTTTCTTTGTAAGTGGTACCATCCTGTACAAACGAAACCACGACATGACCCTCCTACGATGCGTAGATGCCAAAGAGGTGAACTTCATGATTGAGGAGATCCACGAGGGTTCCTCTGGGACACATGCCAATGGGCATGCTATGGCCAGAAACATCCTTAGGGCCGGTTATTACTGGCTCACTATGGAAAGTGATTGTTGCGCTCATGTAAGGAAGTTTCATAAATGTCAGGCATACGCGGACAATGTCAATGTTCCGCCACATCCTCTGAATGTTATGTCCGCTCCTTGGCCTTTTTCCATGTGGGGAATAAATGTCATTGGGGCCATTGAACCCAAAGCGTCGAATGGTCACCGCTTCATTCTTGTGGCGATAGATTACTTCACCAAATGGGTCGAAGCGGCTTCTTATACTAATGTCACGAGGAGTGTGGTAGTCAGATTCATCAAGAGGGAGCTGATTTGTCTATACGGACTCCCTAGGAAAATCATTACTGACAATGGCACCAATCTGAACAACAAGATGATGCAGGAAATGTGCGAGGATTTCAAGATCCAGCATCATAACTCCACCCCTTATCGGCCGAAGATGAATGGGGCTGTAGAGGCTGCGAATAAAAATATTAAGAAGATTGTTCAGAAGATGACAGTGTCATACAAAGATTGGCATGAGATGTTGCCTTTCGCCCTACACGGATAATAGCAGAATCAGGCCTAGAAGAGTCAGAATGGGCTCAAGCATGCTACGACCAACTTAACCTTATTGAAGGTAAGCGTTTGGCAGCCATGAGCCATGGGCGTCTGTATCAACGAAGGATAAAGAACGCATTCGACAAGAAGGTACGCCCGCGCAAGTTCGACGAGGGGGACCTCGTGCTGAAGAAGATGTCCCACGCTGTTAAGGATAATTGAGGCAAGTGGGCCCCGAATTATGAAGGACCTTTCGTGGTGAAAAGAGCTTTTTCTGGGGGTGCTCTGATACTCACCCACATGGATGGCGAGGAGCTGCCCTCGCCCGTGAACTCCGATGTAGTTAAACGATATTATGCTTGAAGTTTGGGGCAATCGAGAGGACCGTTGCATGTTTTTATTTATGAGTTTTTCTCGTTCTTCTTGGATTCCTCTAGGGATTCCCATTCACTGTATTTGTCTCATTTCTTTGAAAAGAAAAGATGGGCGAGGTTTCAGTCCTCCCTTTGGTTTCAAACCTTGAGTTTTAGTTTGTTATAACCTGAGCCCTCTTCGCTCGGTTCATGGGGTGCCCCAAACGCTTATTTAAAATTGAATTTAACCAGCCTTCACTAAGAAAATCATCGCATTAGAAACATTCATACATGCACATGCACATGCATATCTTGTGGTAGCATGGAGCAGAATCGTCTCAGGCCACGGTCAGAAGTCAAGACAAGTCAATGGCAGAAATCAACCAAGGTAAGACGATGGCCGGTCACGATTGGCCGCGTATTGTTTGTCTCCTACTTGCAGGTACTTAGGGATGGAGGCAAATGGAGGATAGGGTCACGGCCGACCGTTGTCCCTTCCCGGCGCTAGACAAGCAGAGAACGTCGCTGCATGGCAGCCCAGTATCCTTTGAATTCACAATATTTTATTACTATTATTTGTTTTAAATAAAGTAATCAACGCCTGATTCTAACTTAAGTAGGTTCGAGTAGGAAAACGCTAACCCGTAAGGGGGGGAGGCATGGTTAATGTTTCTCAAAAGAAAGAAAAAAAAAGTACAGGTTAGCTCGCCTGGGCGAGCAACCCCTGTACGAAAATATAAAGGGGTGGAGGGGGAACGTTTTCTTCACCCAAAACTCTTCCCCCTCACTTCAAAAACCCCCAAGCTCACGGGAACTACGAGAGCAGCAGCCCCCAAGCTTCCATTGTTGAGTTTTTGCTTCCCTTTTCACGCTTTAATTCACTCCCCACAAGAAATGGCCCCAAGGAAGCTTGCCTCAAAGAGATCCCGGAAGGATAAAGCGGCTGAAGAAACCAGTTCCGCTCCCGAATATGACAGCCACTGTTTTAGGAGCGCTGAGCACCAGCAGCGCTTCGAGGCCATCAAAGGATGGTCATTTCTCCGGGAGCGACGCGTCCAGCTCAGGGAAGACGAGTATACCGACTTCCAGGAGGAGATAGTTCCCCGGCGGTGGGCATCACTGGTTACCCCCATGGCCAAGTTCGACCCAGACATAGTCCTCGAATTTTATGCCAACGCTTGGCCTACAGAGGAGGGCGTGCGAGATATGCGATCCTAGGTGAGGGGTCAGTGGATCCCGTTCGATGCAGATGCTCTCAGCCAGTTCCTGGGATACCCTTTAATGCTGGAGGAGGGCCAGGAATGCGAGTATGGCCAGAGGAGGAACCGGTCCGACGAGTTTGATGAGGAGGCCATCGCCCAGTTGCTATGTATACCGGGGCAGGATTTTGCCCGGACTGCTGCTGGAAGACGGGTGCAGATCATGTGCACCAACATGACCACCCTGACTCTGATCTGGATGACTTTGCTGCTCAGCAACATCCAGCCCAGCGATCATAATTCCGACCTCCCCCTGCCGAAGTGTCAGCTGGTGTACACCATCCTGACACGGATGAGCATTCACGTGGCTCAGTTAATCGTTGATGCCATCTATCTATTTGCAGGTATGGCGCCTACCAGGCACCCTCTAGACCCGGATAAGTCCAATAGGGCCCTGGGATTTCCCGCTTTGATCACAGGACTCTGCCAGTCGTTCGGAGTCCCCATCGCACCTAGCAAGGTGATTCGGCCGCCCATCACCCGAGCTTTTATTGAGAAGTATTGCACGCAGAGACAGGCCCAGGGGGATGCTCCGTAGGCCACAGATGCGCCGCCACCTCATCAGGCTGGCCCAGCTGGATCATTTGATACGGAGCAGTAATTGCGGCATTTGGTTTGCCAGCAGGCGGCCAACCACCGGGCGCATGTACAGACCCATGATTGTCTTTACCAGATGAGCCTCAGCCTGCAGAGCCAGGGTTTTACTTCTTTTCCGTGCCCTACTTCGGATCAGTTCAGGGCTGAGGTCGCATGGCCCGGAGATTGGCCTGAGGCCCGGGCAGGAGAGACACCAGCAGAGGCTCCCGACGAGGCAGATGAGGCTCGCGAGGACGAGGAGATGACCGATTTACTTGATTTCTTAAGAGGGACCGGAGCCACATGATTGGGAGATCCCTTGATCCGTATTTCTTTTTTGTTTCCATTTTTTCCTGTTACATATCATCTTATTTTTGTTTGACTAAGGAACTAACGTTTGTTTCGTGTTGATTGACTTTTGTTTTGTACATACATATCGTTTGAGTTGTTACGTCAGTACTTGTTTCGTTGTTGTCAATAGTGTTTGTAGAAATTCCGGAATCGCGTAGAATTTTTTCATTTAGGAATGTCGTCCTAAAAATAAAATGAACCAAAATCATGATAAAAAAAGGAGAGAAGTGTAGTGAATAAAATGTCTGCGTATATAAAGAAAAAGGAAAATGTGCATAGAAGGGTTTTTATAAAAAATACGTGTAGAGGGATTCTTGTGTGTGTGAACGAGTATATATAAAGAAACTTTTGTATGAACCATAAGTGTGCGTTGGAGAAAAACAAAAAAGATCTTTGAATGTAAATAGGGTTTGACCGTGTGACGTGAAGAGAGAGAGTTCCAATGCATATACAGAAAGAATTTGTTATGTACAAGAGTGTAGATATACAAAGAAAATTTCTTCATAGAGGACCATAGGTGTATAATTTTGTGAATATATAAAAATGAAACAAAAAAGAAAAAGAAAGAAAGACCGCGAAGGTCGACATGTTATAGTTAAGAAGTATAAATCATTCGTAAAGAGCAAACGTATCTTCTGGGAACAAGGGACTGACGCTAAGAGTTTAGTTTCTGGAATAACCGAGATAAGGATGGATGAATTCATTGAACTGTTGAAAGAACATAACTTGGAAACGTTGGGTCTGTTTGTGTAGATTCCCAACCGTAGTATCACAATGCCATAAACGGGATGCTTGAGTGCCCACCTGGCTGTAGCCATGACTAATTTTGCACGTTGTTTTCAAATCATCATTGTCACGCGTGCCTTATGGAGTGATATGGGAGTTCGGCCCGAGACCGACACCTTGAAACCCAAATTTGTTTTGCCCCAGATATCAAGATTGGGCTCCCACGATAAAAGACCCCATTGAAACACAACCTTAGACTTTTTGAACCTTGGCCTATAAAAAACAATCCTCATTCCTTCCCCAAAGCAAAGGACAGCGGAATCTCCTCAAGGGAGAGCGAATAGAATGCTAAAACCCGATTTCCCAAAGAAAGGGATGGGGAAGGAGAAGTGAAAAGAAAGAAAAGGAAGAAATGGAAAGAAAGAAAAAGAAAAAAGATGAAAATAAAGAAAAGAACAAAAGAAAGAAAAGGAAGGATTCCCGATCAAAGATTGAAAGGAAGTAAAAAGGGAAAAGAGGCAATTCTCGATCAATGAAAGAAAGAGAACGGAAGATCTTCAGACCAGATAAATTTTCAGCAAGGTAAGTGACTGCCGGCAAAGGAAAACCCATTTTTGGTGTCTCTTCCCTTCAGATTGCCATTCAAGGTCGTTCTCGACTGGCGATATCCCACCCCACATGAACAAAGAGGAAAAGACCAAAACACCCTGTTTCCTCTCCAAAAACACTACCCTCGAGAAAATCCTATTGATCCGTGATCGTACGTGTGATCTCTGATTCGATAGGAAATCGTGTGCAAAAAAGTCATGGTGCAGTTATGGTTTGGGAATAGGGTGAAACACTTGCCTGTGTGAGTTTTATACACTATGAGTGATTTATTTTCAGCTTAGCCCAATGTTTCCCCTGCATGTTCATTTAAAAGCTAAATGTTGACATCCTGCCATTCATTCTCGGTTACAAGGAAGATTACCCTTGGCACAAGTATATTGTTTCTCTAAGATATGGTGCTCTCGCGAATGATTTATTTTTCTTTGCCAAAAGCATGTTTGCCTTTTAGGTGGAAAAAACCAGTGGACCGTTTGGTCCTGCCAACAAACATTTTTCGGAGCCCCATGAATTTATTGCCTAGCGCTGTTCATGTGTCCTCCACCATCGAGTCTAGAGCCCCGCGAAGTTATTGTGTAGCGCTATTCGCCAATTCTCCATTCTCCACTTTTTTCGGAGCCCCATGAATTTATTGCCTAGCGCTGTTCATGTGTCCTCCACCTTCGAGTCTGGAGCCCCGCGAAGTTATTGCGTAGCGTTGTTCGCCAATTCTCCATTCTCCACTTTATTTGGAGACCCATGAATTTATTGCCTAGCGCTGTTCATGTGTCCTCGACCTTCGAGTCTGGAGCCCCGCGAAGTTATTGCGTAGCGCTGTTCGCCAATTCTCCATTCTCCACTTTTTTCGGAGCCCCATGAATTTACTGCCTAGCGCTGTTCATGCATCCTCCACCTTCGAGTCTGGAGCCCCGCGAAGTTATTTTGTAGCGCTGTTCGCCAATTCTCCATTCTCCACTTTTTTCGGAGCCCCATGAATTTATTGCCTAGCGCTGTTCATGCATCCTCCACCAACGAGTCTGGAGTCCCGCGAAGTTATTGCGTAGCGCTGTTCGCCAATTCTCCATTCTCCACTTTTTCGGAGCCCCAAGAATTTATTGCCTAGCGCTGTTCATGTGTCCTCCACCTTCGAGTCTGGAGCCCCGCGAAGTTATTGCGTAGCGCTGTTCGCCAATTCTCCATTCTCCACTTTTTTCGGAGCCCCATGAATTTATTGCCTAGCGCTGTTCATGCATCCTCCACCTTCGAGTCTGGAGCCCCGCGAAGTTATTGCATAGCGTTGTTCGCCAATTCTTCATTCTCCACTTTTTTTTCGGAGCCCCATGAATTTATTGCCTAGCGCTATTCATGCATCCTCCACCAACGAGTCTGGAGTCCCGCGAAGTTATTGCATAGCGCTGTTCGCCAATTCTCCATTCTCCACTTCTTTCGGAGCCCCATGAATTTATTGCCTAGCGGATTTCATGCATCCTCCACCAACGAGTCTGGAGCCCCGCGAAGTTATTGCGTAGCGCTGTTCGCCAATTCTCCATTCTCCACTTTTTTCGGAGCCCCATGAATTTATTGCCTAGCGCTGTTCATGCATCCTCCACCAACGAGTCTGGAGTCCCGCGAAGTTATTGCGTAGCACTGTTCGCCAATTCTCCATTCTCCACTTTTTTCGGAGCCCCATGAATTTATTGCCTAGCGCATTTCATGCATCCTCCACCAACGAGTCTGGAGCCCCGCGAAGTTATTGTGTAGCGCTGTTCGCCAATTCTCCATTCTCCACTTTTTCGGAGCCCCAAGAATTTATTGCCTAGCGCTGTTCATGTGTCCTCCACCTTCGAGTCTGGAGCCCCGCGAAGTTATTGCGTAGCGTTGTTCGCCAATTCTCCATTCTCCACTTTATTTGGAGACCCATGAATTTATTGCCTAGCGCTGTTCATGTGTCCTCGACCTTCGAGTCTGGAGCCCCGCGAAGTTATTGCGTAGCGCTGTTCGCCAATTCTCTATTCTCCACTTTTTTCGGAGCCCCATGAATTTACTGCCTAGCACTGTTCATGCATCCTCCACCTTCGAGTCTGGAGCCCCGCGAAGTTATTTTGTAGCGCTGTTCGCCAATTCTCCATTCTCCACTTTATTTGGAGACCCATGAATTTATTGCCTAGCGCTGTTCATGTGTCCTCGACCTTCGAGTCTGGAGCCCCGCGAAGTTATTGCGTAGCGCTGTTCGCCAATTCTCCATTCTCCACTTTTTTCGGAGCCCCATGAATTTACTGCCTAGCACTGTTCATGCATCCTCCACCTTCGAGTCTGGAGCCCCGCGAAGTTATTGCATAGCGTTGTTCGCCAATTCTTCATTCTCCACTTTTTTTTCGGAGCCCCATGAATTTATTGCCTAGCGCTGTTCATGCATACTCCACCAACGAGTCTGGAGTCCCGCGAAGTTATTGCGTAGCGCTGTTCGCCAATTCTCGATTCTCCACTTTTTTCGGAGCCCCATGAATTTATTGCCTAGCGCTTTTCATGCATCCTCCACCAACGAGTCCGGAGCCCCGCGAAGTTATTGCGTAGCGCTGTTCGCCAATTCTCCATTCTCCACTTTTTTCGGAGCCCCATGAATTTATTGCCTAGCGCTGTTCATGTGTACTCCACCTTCTAGTCTGGAGCCCCGCGAAGTTATTGCGTAGCGCTGTTTGCCAATTCTCCATTCTCCACTTTTTTCGGAGCCCCATGAATTTATTGCTTAGCGCTGTTCCTGCATCCTCCACCAACGTGTCTGGAACCCCGCGAAGTTATTGCATAGCGTTGTTCGCCAATTCTTCATTCTCCACTTTTTTTTTTGGAGCCCCATGAATTTATTGCCTAGCGCTGTTCATACATCCTCCACCAACGAGTCTGGAGTCCCGCGAAGTTATTGCATAGCGCTGTTCGCCAATTCTCCATTCTCCACTTTTTTCGGAGCCCCATGAATTTATTGCCTAGCGCTTTTCATGCATCCTCCACCAACGAGTCTGGAACCCCACGAAGTTATTGCGTAGCGCCGTTCGCCAATTCTCCATTCTCCACTTTTTTCGGAGCCCTATGAATTTATTGCCTAGTGCTGTTCGTGTGTCCTCCACCTTCGAGTCTGGAGCCCCGCGAAGTTAATGCGTAGCACTTTTCGCCAATTCTCCATTCTCCACTTTTTCGGAGCCCCAAGAATTTATTGCCTAGCGCTGTTCATGTGTCCTCCACCTTCGAGTCTGGAGCCCCGCGAACTTATTGCGTAACGCTTTTCGCCAATTCTTCATTCTCCACTTTTTTCGGAGCCCCATGAATTTATTGCCTAGCGCTGTTCATGCATCCTCCACCTTCGAGTCTGGAGCCCCGCGAAGTTATTGCATAGCGTTGTTCGCCAATTCTCCATTCTCCACTTTTTCGGAGCCCCAAGAATTTATTGCCTAGCGCTGTTCATGTGTCCTCAACCTTCGAGAATGGAGCCCCGCGACGTTATTGCGTAGCACTGTTCGCCAATTCTCCATTCTCCACTTTTTTTGGAGGCCCATGAATTTATTGCCTAGCGCTTTTCATGCATCATCCACCAACGATTCTGGAACCCCGCGAAGTTATTGCGTAGCGTTGTTCGCCAATTCTCCATTCTCCCCTTTTTTCGGAGCCCATGAATTTATTGCCTAGCGCTGTTCATGTGTCCTCCACCTTCGAGTCTGGAGCCCCGCGAAGTTATTGCGTAGCGCTTTTCGCCAATTCTCCATTCTCCACTTTTTCGGAGCCCCAAGAATTTATTGCCTAGCGCTGTTGATGTGTCCTCCACCTTCGAGTCTAGAGCCCCGCGAAGTTATTGCATAGCGCTGTTCGCCAATTCTCCATTCTCCACTTTTTTCGGAGCCCCGTGAATTTATTGCCTAGCGCTGTTCATGCATCCTCCACCTTCGAGTCTGGAGCCCCGCGAAGTTATTGCATAGCGTTGTTCGCCAATTCTTCATTCTCCACTTTTTTTTCGGAGCCCCATGAATTTATTGCCTAGCGCTTTTCATGCATCCTCCACCAAACGAGTCTGGAGTCCCGCGAAGTTATTGCGTAGCACTGTTCGCCAATTCTCCATTCTCCACTTTTTTCGGAGCCCCATAAATTTATTGCCTAGCGCTTTTCATGCATCCTCCACCAACGAGTCTGGAGTCCCGCGAAGTTATTGCGTAGCACTGTTCGCCAATTCTCCATTCTCCACTTTTTTCGGAGCCCCATGAATTTATTGCCTAGCGCTTTTCATGCATCCTCCACCAACGAGTCCGGAGCCCCGCGAAGTTATTGCGTAGCGCTGTTCGCCAATTCTCCATTCTCCACTTTTTTCGGAGCCCCATGAATTTATTGCCTAGCGCTGTTCATGCATCCTCCACCAACGAGTCTGGAGTCCCGCAAAGTTATTGCGTAGCACTGTTCGCCAATTCTCCATTCTCCACTTTTTTCGGAGCCCCATGAATTTATTGCCTAGCGCTTTTCATGCATCCTCCACCAACGAGTCCGGAGCCCCACGAAGTTATTGCGTAGCGCTGTTCGCCAATTCTCCATTCTCCACTTTTTTCGGAGCCCCATGAATTTATTGCCTAGCGCTGTTCATGTGTACTCCACCTTCTAGTCTGGAGCCCTATGAATTTATTGCCTAGTGCTGTTCATGTGTACTCCACCTTCGAGTCTGGAGCCCCGCGAAGTTAATGCGTAGCGCTTTTCGCCAATTCTCCATTCTCCACTTTTTCGGAGCCCCAAGAATTTATTGCCTAGCGCTGTTCATGTGTCCTCCACCTTCGAGTCTGGAGCCCCGCGAACTTATTGCGTAACGCTTTTCGCCAATTCTTCATTCTCCACTTTTTTCGGAGCCCCATGAATTTATTGCCTAGCGCTGTTCATGCATCCTCCACCTTCGAGTCTGGAGCCCCGCGAAGTTATTGCATAGCGTTGTTCGCCAATTCTCCATTCTCCACTTTTTCGGAGCCCCAAGAATTTATTGCCTAGCGCTGTTCATGTGTCCTCAACCTTCGAGAATGGAGCCCCGCGAAGTTATTGCGTAGCACTGTTCGCCAATTCTCCATTCTCCACTTTTTTTGGAGGCCCATGAATTTATTGCCTAGCGCTTTTCATGCATCATCCACCAACGATTCTGGAACCCCGCGAAGTTATTGCGTAGCGTTGTTCGCCAATTCTCCATTCTCCCCTTTTTTCGGAGCCCATGAATTTATTGCCTAGCGCTGTTCATGTGTCCTCCACCTTCGAGTCTGGAGCCCCGCGAAGTTATTGCGTAGCGCTTTTCGCCAATTCTCCATTCTCCACTTTTTCGGAGCCCCAAGAATTTATTGCCTAGCGCTGTTGATGTGTCCTCCACCTTCGAGTCTAGAGCCCCGCGAAGTTATTGCATAGCGCTGTTCGCCAATTCTCCATTCTCCACTTTTTTCGGAGCCCCGTGAATTTATTGCCTAGCGCTGTTCATGCATCCTCCACCTTCGAGTCTGGAGCCCCGCGAAGTTATTGCATAGCGCTGTTCGCCAATTCTCCATTCTCCACTTTTTTCGGAGCCCCGTGAATTTATTGCCTAGCGCTGTTCATGTGTCCTCCACCTTCGAGAATGGAGCCCCGCGAAGTTATTGCGTAGCACTGTTCGCCAATTCTCCATTCTCCACTTTTTTCGGAGCCCCATGAATTTATTGCCTAGCGCTGTTCATGTGTCCTCCACCTTCGAGTCTGGAACCCCGCGAAGTTATTGCGTAGCGCTGTTCGCCAATTCTCGATTCTCCACTTTTTTCGGAGCCCCATGAATTTATTGCCTAGCGCTTTTCATGCATCCTCCACCAACGAGTCCGGAGCCCCGCGAAGTTATTGCGTAGCGCTGTTCGCCAATTCTCCATTCTCCACTTTTTTCGGAGCCCCATGAATTTATTGCCTAGCGCTGTTCATGCATCCTCCACCAACGAGTCTGGAGTCCCGCGAAGTTATTGCGTAGCACTTTTCGCCAATTCTCCATTCTCCACTTTTTTCGGAGCCCCATGAATTTATTGCCTAGCGCTGTTCATGTGTCCTCCACCAACGAGTCTGGAGCCCCGCGAAGTTATTGCATAGCGCTGTTCGCCAATTCTCCATTCTCCACTTTTTTCGAAGCCCCATGAATTTATTGCCTAGTGCTTTTCATGCATCCTCCACCAACGAGTCTGGAGCCCCGCGAAGTTATTGCATAGCGCTGTTCGCCAATTCTCCATTCTCCACTTTTTTCGGAGCCCCATGAATTTATTGCTTAGCGCTGTTCATGCATCCTCCACCTTCGAGTCTGGAGCCCCGCGAAGTTATTGCATAGCGCTGTTCGCCAATTCTTCATTCTCCACTTTTTTTTCGGAGCCCCATGAATTTATTGCCTAGCGCTGTTCATGCATCCTCCACCAACGAGTCTGGAGTCCCTCGAAGTTATTGCGTAGCGCTGTTCGCCAATTCTCCATTCTCCACTTTTTTCGAAGCCCCATGAATTTATTGCCTAGCGCTTTTCATGCATCCTCCACCAACGAGTCTGGAGCCCCGCGAAGTTATTGCGTAGCGCTGTTCGCCAATTCTCCATTCTCCACTTTTTTCGGAGCCCCATGAATTTATTGCCTAGCGCTGTTCATGCATCCTCCACCTTCGAGTCTGGAGCCCCGTGAAGTTATTGCGTAGCGCTGTTCGCCAATTCTCCATTCTCCACTTTTTTCGGAGCCCCATGAATTTATTGCCTAGCGCTGTTCATGCATCCTCCACCTTCGAGTCTGGAGCCCCGCGAAGTTGTTGCATAGTGTCGCAACCTACCCTTCGGCGGGAGGGCGACGCGAGACTCGCGGGATGCGTGTTCCACGAAAGGAATACGCGCGGAGTCGCCACCAACGTTTATTTGAGGAAAACGTCGGAAAAACCGGAAAAGACGCGATCTACGAACTTTTTAGTGAAAGGTTCGGGAGTTGTATTTACGCACGGGGAAGGTATTAGCACCCCACACGCCCGTCCCAAGGGACGGCAGCCTTTAATCGAATGTGCAAACATGACTTTGATTTTTATGTTCCCTTTTATGTTCTTATATCCTTTATACCCTTTTTATATTTTTTTTTCTTTTTTGTGGTCGACAAGGGTGTTTCCCTTTGCTCCTACGTATTCCTCAATTTGTGATGAGGAAATCAGACCTACGTAGTTCTTTCGGAACAAAGTGTTTGGTTAAGTTGTTTTTGTCTTTTTTGCAAAATATGTTTTTATTGAACAAAAGGTCATTTAAGGTGTTGAACCATTAAACGGTCTTTTGATTTTGAAAGGGGAGAAACGTTAAGGCGTTGGACCATTAACAATTTCTTGTTTTTGAAAGGAGAGAAACGTTAAGGCATTTGGACCATTAACGATCTCTTGGGGTGGTCGACAAAAGCGGGGCTTTTGCTCCTACGTATCCTCAATTGCGATGAGGAAATCAGACCTACGTAGTTCTTGCTAAAGCGGTAAAGTTACATGTTGATTTTATGCTTTTGAACGGTCCATGTTAACCGATAAAAGCAAAGAGGACCGTTTAAGACGTTGGACCTTAAAACAGTTTTTAGTGATTTTCGGACAAAACTTGATTTGTGAGTCTATTTTAGTCTTAGTTTCACTTTGGTTATTAATCAATTCATTCAAGGAAACTTCCAAAGAAAAAACGTCCGATTGATTTTTTTGTTTTATTTTATTCAAAGATATTTTGTTTATTTTATTATTATTTTTCAAGATATTTTGATTATTTTATTATTATTTTACTTTTTTTATTTAACCGAGGTTATAGCGTGAACGATCGGTTAGATTTCATTTTAAAAGTGATTAAATGAGATTACAACACAAATGATCGGTTGAAATTCATTTTATCATTTATTAGGTGAGAAAACGGCTTAAATAAACGGTAAAAGCGCGTTAAAGACGGAAGAAAATAAATCGAAAATGAACGAAATAAAGAGGAAAGCTTAAAAAAACAAGAAATGAATTAAAAGTCTCGGATTCGAAAACTTACCCGTTGAAGAACGAAGAACGGATGAAGAACGATGAAGAACGGACGAAAACCTTCACGGATTTGCTTACGGAAACATCTCGGAAGCGTTACGGAAGCACCTCGGCTTGGATTTTCTTCACGGAAACAATTTTTTTCACCCAAAACGGCTGAAATACATAGCCAGGGGGCTGAGGGATCCTTAGAATAGCCCCCTTCAGCCTTTTTATAGGAAAAAGGGGGAGGAGGTTGCCGCCCAGCTCGCCCAGGCGACCTTAGCTCGCCCACGCGAGCTGGGTTGCTTCTGGAAGCAACCCAGCTTCAAAAAAGTTCTGGAAGGCCCAATTCAAAATTTCGAAATTGCTATTTGCACCCCCCCAATTTTGATAAGTTCACCCCCCTTCTTTCGTAATTTACGGAAAAGTTACGGAAGCCTTACGGAAGCATATAGGACTTGATTTTCTTCTTTTTTTCTCTTCCATCTCACCCGTATTAAGTTAGTTATGCTTATTTAGAGTTATGGGAATTTTACGGAAGCATTACGGGTGTCCCGGAAGCCCCGGAATCCCATTTTCCAATAAAATGGGGGGTGTGGTGGCCACCTAGCTCGCCCAGGCGAGCTAGGTTACTTCAACCTTAAGCAAGAAATTGCCCAGAAACCTCTAGAAGGGCCCAGATTCGAAAATTACTATTTGCACCCCCCCATTTTACTAAATACACCCCCCTTTGGCTTTTTTTTGGTGATTCTTTTTTCGTAAAGTTACGGAAACTTACGAATTTCGTAACGATACTTGTTTTCTTTCCGTAATGTTACGGAACCTTGCGGATTACATAATCATCCCCTTTTTGACTTACGGAATGTTACGGAACCTCACTTAATTATGCAACGATGCTTCCATTTGATTTCCGGTGTGTCACGGAAACTTACGGATTGTGCATCAATATTTTTTTGATTTTCCGGCATGTCCTGGAATTTCACAAACTGCCTAATGATGGGTGTCAAGCACCTCACAAGGACCAAAGAAAGGTCGCATGTCATCAAGCAAAGGTCCCCGGACGAAATTAGGGTATGACACATAGCATTGTTCGCCAATTCTTCATTCTCCACTTTCTTTTTGGAGCCCCATGAATTTATTGCCTAGCGCTGTTCATGCATCCTCCACCAACGAGTCTGGAGTCCCGTGAAGTTATTGCATAGCGCTGTTCGCCAATTCTCCATTCTCTACTTTTTTCGGAGCCCCATGAATTTATTGCCTAGCGCTTTTCATGCATCCTCCACCAACGAGTATGCAGCCCCGCGAAGTTATTGCGTAGCGCTGTTCGCCAATTCTCCATTCTACACTTTTATCGGAGCCCCATGAATTTATTGCCTAGCGCTGTTCATGCATCCTCCACCAACGAGTCTGGAGTCCCGCGAAGTTATTGCGTAGCACTGTTCGCCAATTCTCCATTCTCCACTTTTTTCGGAGCCCCATGAATTTATTGCCTAGCGCTGTTCATGTGTCCTCCACCTTCGAGTCTGGAGCCCCGCGAAGTTATTGCGTAGAGCTCTTCTCCAATTCTCCATTCTCCACTTTTTCGGAGCCCCAAGAATTTATTGCCTAGCGCTGTTCATGTGTCCTCCACCTTCGAGTCTGGAGCCCCGCGAAGTTATTGCGTAGCGCGGTTCGCCAATTCTCCATTCTCCACTTTTTCGGAGCCCCAAGAATTTATTGCCTAGCGCTAATCATGTGTCCTCCACCTTCGAGTCTGGAGCCCCGCGAAGTTATTGCATAGCGCTGTTCGCCAATTCTTCATTCTCCACTTTTTTTTTTGGAGCCCCATGAATTTATTGCCTAGCGCTGTTCATGCATCCTCCACCAACGAGTCTGGGGTCCCGCGAAGTTATTGCGTAGCACTGTTCGCCAATTCTCCATTCTCCACTTTTTTCGGAGCCCCATGAATTTATTGCCTAGCGCTTTTCATGCATCCTCCACCAACGAGTATGCAGCCCCGCGAAGTTATTGCGTAGCGCTGTTCACCAATTCTCCATTCTACACTTTTATCGGAGCCCCATGAATTTATTGCCTAGCGCTGTTCATGCATCCTCCACCAACGAGTCTGGAGTCCCGCGAAGTTATTGCGTAGCACTGTTCGCCAATTCTCCATTCTCCACTTTTTTCGGAGCCCCATGAATTTATTGCCTAGCGCTGTTCATGTGTCCTCCACCTTCGAGTCTGGAGCCCCGCGAAGTTATTGCGTAGAGCTCTTCTCCAATTCTCCATTCTCCACTTTTTCGGAGCCCCAAGAATTTATTGCCTAGCGCTGTTCATGTGTCCTCCACCTTCGAGTCTGGAGCCCCGCGAAGTTATTGCGTAGCGCGGTTCGCCAATTCTCCATTCTCCACTTTTTCGGAGCCCCAAGAATTTATTGCCTAGCACTAATCATGTGTCCTCCACCTTCGAGTCTGGAGCCCCGCGAAGTTATTGCATAGCGCTGTTCGCCAATTCTTCATTCTCCACTTTTTTTTTTGGAGCCCCATGAATTTATTGCCTAGCGCTGTTCATGCATCCTCCACCAACGAGTTTGGGGTCCCGCGAAGTTATTGCGTAGCACTGTTCGCCAATTCTCCATTCTCCACTTTTTTCGGAGCCCCATGAATTTATTGCCTAGCGCTGTTCATGCATCCTCCACCAACGAGTCTGGAGTCCCGCGAAGTTATTGCGTAGCACTGTTCGCCAATTCTCCATTCTCCACTTTTTTCGGAGCCCCATGAATTTATTGCCTAGCGCTTTTCATGTGTCCTCCACCTTCTAGTCTGGAGCCCCGCGAAGTTATTGCGTAGCGCTGTTCGCCAATTCTCCATTCTCCACTTTTTTCGGAGCCCCATGAATTTATTGCCTAGCGCTGTTCATGTGTCCTCCACCTTCGAGTCTGGAGCCTCGCGAAGTTATTGCGTAGCGCTATTCGCCAATTCTCCATTCTCCACTTTTTTCGGAGCCCCATGACTTTATTGCCTAGAGCTATTCATGTGTCCTCCACCTTCGAGTCTGGAGCCCCGCGAAGTTATTGCGTAGCGCTGTTCGCCAATTCTCCATTCTCCACTTTTTTCGGAGCCCCATGAATTTATTGCCTAGCGCTTTTCATGCATCCTCCACCAACGAGTCTGGAACCCCGCGAAGTTATTGCGTAGCGCTGTTCGCCAATTCTCCATTCTCCACTTTTTTCGGAGCCCCATGAATTTATTGCCTAGCGCTTTTCATGCATCCTCCACCAACGAGTCTGGAACCCCGCGAAGTTATTGCGTAGCGCTGTTCGCCAATTCTCTATTCTCCACTTTTTTCGGAGCCCCATGAATTTATTGCCTAGCGCTGTTCATGTGTCCTCCACCTTCGAGTCTGGAGCCTCGCGAAGTTATTGCGTAGCGCTGTTCGCCAATTCTCCATTCTCCACTTTTTTCGGAGCCCCATGAATTTATTGCCTAGAGCTGTTCATGTGTCCTCCACCTTCTAGTCTGGAGCCCCGCGAAGTTATTGCGTAGCGCTGTTCGCCAATTCTCCATTCTCCACTTTTTTCGAAGCCCCATGAATTTATTGCTTAGCGCTGTTCATGCATCCTCCACTTTCGAGTCTGGAGCCCCTCGAAGTTATTGCATAGCGTTGTTCGCCAATTCTCCATTCTCCACTTTTTCGGAGCCCCAAGAATTTATTGCCTAGCGCTGTTCATGTGTCCTCCACCTTCGAGTCTGGAGCCCCGCGAAGTTATTGCGTAGCGCGGTTCGCCAATTCTCCATTCTCCACTTTTTCGGAGCCCCAAGAATTTATTGCCTAGCGCTAATCATGTGTCCTCCACCTTCGAGTCTGAAGCCCCGCGAAGTTATTGCATAGCGCTGTTCGCCAATTCTTCATTCTCCACTTTTTTTTTGGAGCCCCATGAATTTATTGCCTAGCGCTGTTCATGCATCCTCCACCAACGAGTCTGGGGTCCCGCGAAGTTATTGCGTAACGCTGTTCGCCAATTCTCCATTCTCCACTTTTTTCGGAGCCCCATGAATTTATTGCCTAGCGCTTTTCATGCATCCTCCACCAACGAGTCTGGAGCCCCGCGAAGTTATTGCGTAGCGCTGTTCGCCAATTCTCCATTCTCCACTTTTTCCGGAGCCCCATGAATTTATTGCCTAGCGCTTTTCATGCATCCTCCACCAACGAGTCTGGAACCCCGCGAAGTTATTGCGTAGCGCTGTTCGCCAATTCTCTATTCTCCACTTTTTTCGGAGCCCCATGAATTTATTGCCTAGCGCTGTTCATGTGTCCTCCACCTTCGAGTCTGGAGCCTCGCGAAGTTATTGCGTAGCGCTGTTCGCCAATTCTCCATTCTCCACTTTTTTCGGAGCCCCATGAATTTATTGCCTAGAGCTGTTCATGTGTCCTCCACCTTCTAGTCTGGAGCCCCGCGAAGTTATTGCGTAGCGCTGTTCGCCAATTCTCCATTCTCCACTTTTTTCGAAGCCCCATGAATTTATTGCTTAGCGCTGTTCATGCATCCTCCACTTTCGAGTCTGGAGCCCCTCGAAGTTATTGCATAGCGTTGTTCGCCAATTCTCCATTCTCCACTTTTTCGGAGCCCCAAGAATTTATTGCCTAGCGCTGTTCATGTGTCCTCCACCTTCGAGTCTGGAGCCCCGCGAAGTTATTGCGTAGCGCGGTTCGCCAATTCTCCATTCTCCACTTTTTCGGAGCCCCAAGAATTTATTGCCTAGCGCTAATCATGTGTCCTCCACCTTCGAGTCTGAAGCCCCGCGAAGTTATTGCATAGCGCTGTTCGCCAATTCTTCATTCTCCACTTTTTTTTTGGAGCCCCATGAATTTATTGCCTAGCGCTGTTCATGCATCCTCCACCAACGAGTCTGGGGTCCCGCGAAGTTATTGCGTAACGCTGTTCGCCAATTCTCCATTCTCCACTTTTTTCGGAGCCCCATGAATTTATTGCCTAGCGCTTTTCATGCATCCTCCACCAACGAGTCTGGAGCCCCGCGAAGTTATTGCGTAGCGCTGTTCGCCAATTCTCCATTCTCCACTTTTTTCGGAGCCCCATGAATTTATTGCCTAGCGCTGTTCATGCATCCTCCACCAACGAGTCTGGAGTCCCGCGAAGTTATTGCGTAGCACTGTTCGCCAATTCTCCATTCTCCACTTTTTTCGGAGCCCCATGAATTTATTGCCTAGCGCTTTTCATGCATCCTCCACCAATGAGTCTGGAACCCCCCGAAGTTATTGCGTAGCGCTGTTCGCCAATTCTCCATTCTCCACTTTTTCCGGAGCCCCATGAATTTATTGCCTAGCGCTTTTCATGCATCCTCCACCAACGAGTCTGGAGCCCCGCGAAGTTATTGCGTAGCGCTGTTCGCCAATTCTCCATTCTCCACTTTTTTCGGAGCCCCATGAATTTATTGCCTAGCGCTGTTCATGCATCCTCCACCAACGAGTCTGGAGTCCCGCGAAGTTATTGCGTAGCACTGTTCGCCAATTCTCCATTCTCCACTTTTTTCGGAGCCCCATGAATTTATTGCCTAGCGCTTTTCATGTGTCCTCCACCTTCTAGTCTGGAGCCCCGCGAAGTTATTGCGTAGCGCTGTTCGCCAATTCTCCATTCTCCACTTTTTTCGGAGCCCCATGAATTTATTGCCTAGCGCTGTTCATGTGTCCTCCACCTTCGAGTCTGGAGCCTCGCGAAGTTATTGCGTAGCGCTATTCGCCAATTCTCCATTCTCCACTTTTTTCGGAGCCCCATGACTTTATTGCCTAGAGCTGTTCATGTGTCCTCCACCTTCGAGTCTGGAGCCCCGCGAAGTTATTGCGTAGCGCTGTTCGCCAATTCTCCATTCTCCACTTTTTTCGGAGCCCCATGAATTTATTGCCTAGCGCTTTTCATGCATCCTCCACCAACGAGTCTGGAACCCCGCGAAGTTATTGCGTAGCGCTGTTCGCCAATTCTCCATTCTCCACTTTTTTCGGAGCCCCATGAATTTATTGCCTAGCGCTTTTCATGCATCCTCCACCAACGAGTCTGGAGCCCCGCGAAGTTATTGCGTAGCGCTGTTCGCCAATTCTCCATTCTCCACTTTTTTCGGAGCCCCATGAATTTATTGCCTAGCGCTGTTCATGCATCCTCCACCAACGAGTCTGGAGTCCCGCGTAGTTATTGCGTAACACTGTTCGCCAATTCTCCATTCTCCACTTTTTTCGGAGCCCCATGAATTTATTGCCTAGCGCTTTTCATGCATCCTCCACCAACGAGTCTGGAACCCCGCGAAGTTATTGCGTAGCACTGTTCGCCAATTCTCCATTCTCCACTTTTTTCGGAGCCCCATGAATTTATTGCCTAGCGTTGTTCATGCATCCTCCACCAACGAGTCTGGAGTCCCGCGAAGTTATTGCGTAGCACTGTTCGCCAATTCTCCATTCTCCACTTTTTTCGGAGCCCCATGAATTTATTGCCTAGCGCTGTTCATGTATCCTCCACCAACGAGTCTAGAGTCCCGCGTAGTTATTGCGTAGCACTGTTCGCCAATTCTCCATTCTCCACTTTTTTCGGAGCCCCATGAATTTATTGCCTAGCGCTTTTCATGCATCCTCTACCAACGAGTCTGGAGCCCCGCGAAGTTATTGCATAGCATTGTTCGCCAATTCTTCATTCTCCACTTTTTTTTGGAGCCCCATGAATTTATTGCCTAGCGCTGTTCATGCATCCTCCACCAACGAGTCTGGAGCCCTGCGAAGTTATTGCGTAGCGCTGTTCGCCAATTCTCCATTCTCCACTTTTATCGGAGCCCCATGAATTTATTGCCTAGCGCTGTTCATGCATCCTCCACCAACGAGTCTGGAGTCCCGCGAAGTTATTGCGTAGCACTGTTCGCCAATTCTCCATCCTCCACTTTTTTCGGAGCCCCATGAATTTATTGCCTAGCGCTGTTCATGTATCCTCCACCTTCGAGTCTGGAGCCCCGCGAAGTTATTGCGTAGCGCTGTTCGCCAATTCTCCATTCTCCACT